>NW_027442278.1:1975000-2186458 GCF_048569485.1 Anomaloglossus baeobatrachus
TCATAACTTTCCCAAATTCCTATGAAAAAATATTCAGCACATTCTGCATTGAACTACTGTCCCCAATTTATTATATATTTTAGGAGTCGGTCCATGTTATACCGACTCCACCAAAATGAACTCCGACTCCACAGCTTTGCTTGTTGCTCCGGACGCGATTCTAAATTTTGTGTACTTTTGAAGTATATTTTTGTTTTTACATAAAATATATGCATTTATTGGTATAATATTTTACTTTTTTTTGTACATATGTTTCTGGGTTGTTTTTTTGTTTTATACATACATATATATATATATATATATATATAAATATAATATATATTATATAATATATTCTTACTGTATATTTTCTATATGGGACATTTAACTTTTATTGCTTTGATCTCAGGTATAAGTGTATTGCAATATACCTGTCAGCACTGCACTGACAAAAGCCTTTTAGATCATGTTCCTGGCGTGATCTCAGAGGCTTTCCATAGCTAGGTGACAGAGGTCATCATGATGACTTTGGGTTTCCATGGCAATGATAGGGCCCCCATGATCACATTAATGGGGTACTGATTGCTTGATTGAGGGAGCCCCTAAATGCTGGGATTGCTATTGATTGCAGCATTTAGGGGGTTAACCTTCCCAGGCACCGCTCCTTGCTGTGAGAGCCGGGGCTTGGCTATCATGTAAGCTGAGGTCACTGCGTCAATTGCACAGGCACAGCTTCTGTGTCCCACACGATTGCCATGACATACCCATACGTCGGGAACCCCTTCCCATAGACTTACATTGACATTTCTCATCTGTGACTCCAGAGAAACTGACATGTGAATAGCCCCATCGTTTATAATATGTTCAATATGTTCATAATCTGTTCATAATCTGTTCTTGGAAAAAAAAACACTGATACAACACACACATGAATGATGCTTCACACTGCGGGGCAAGTATGGGAACTACTTAATCCTTGAATTCAGGTTTCCTTTTTATCTCTGTGGCACAGGAATATAGAATTCAATCTCTAAACGTGCCATCTGTTTCTATATACACTTATTAAAAAAATAGATACTTCTAACATCACTGAATTCATCATGGTGTTTTCGGAGTATGTCGCCATTGTAACAAGTCAGTTCATGAAAGTCCAAAAAATACTTGGTTGGGTGAATTTGGTGTGGAAGAACTTCACTGGCCCTCAAACAGTCCTGACCTTAAGACGGGGTCACTCGAGCATATGGCATCCGCTGTGATAGAATTGGATGCCATATGCTAATGACACTCGGCTTAAACTTTGCTGCAAGCGTGTGCCGAGTGTCATTCACTGTTCTCCAATTCTCTCACATGCCAGAATTGGAGCACATGTGAAGAGAACATGGAGAGATTAATATCTCCATCTTCTCCATTGCCGGTCTCTGCGTATATCGGATTCTGATGGCATCAGTGCAGTCTGATGACTTGTGTGGGTGCGCGTGATTCCATTTGCAGAGGCACTTTCAGCATGTTGCAATTGTTATGCCTAATCGGCATAAAAGAACATCGCAGATCTGCTCTGCCTCATTGAATAATATTGGTTTTGAGTGCAATGCAACATTTTCTAGCATTGCATTTGCCTGTTTTACACAGTAATGTGAGCGCACCCTAACTCTATTAAACACCTTAAGGTTAAAGTAAAGATTGCAAGCTAGAACCCCTCTTTCAACATCAGTGGCTGACCTGATGTCAGGAAAGTGACTGGGGACCCCATGGGGAGCCTATATTGGCCCTAAAGCTGGGGCCCCTGCGCTCACACTAACCCTGGAGGTACCCTTGATGGTAGGGAGGTCCAGGTCACCACCCTAGGCCCTTTCTCCTGTCCTCATCCCTGATGTTATGAGACCCCCTCTCCACAACCCACCACCCGGGGGTAAAGGGCACAAACAGGAGTCAGCACCCCACCAATAAATATGGACAGACAGGAGTAACAACAACAACAAAACTTACTCGTACACACGGAAACCACTCACAAAAGAGCCACAAAAAGTGCACAAGGGGAGACAAAATAAAAAGGGGGAATAAACCGGCTACTGGGTAACTTCCAAAACAGAACAAACATAATTGAGAATGCTGCAGCAAACTCCACTGCTGCAGCTAATAGAAGAACTGAGAGAGTAAATAACAGCTCCTTCCACCTCCTGTCCAAGCTTCCTAATGATAGAAAATAACCAGCACCCTCTGTTGGACGTAGAGGGTATTTATACAACCTGGGAGCGGTCCCCACCTGACAGGAGTTGCTTGAATTAACTCTTCTCCCCAAAGGAAAGGGAATTCATTTAATCTGAAGAGTCCCACAAGAAAGTAAAACTCTGACCCAGAACATGTCACAAAACTTTGCAACAGGGGAAAGTCTGTGACAGCTGATTAATGTTCTTCTGGATGAATGGACAAAAATCTGCACAGAAATACCCCAAAATTCTTTAAAAAGCCTTTCTAGAGTGTAAGCTGTAATATCTGCAAAGGGAGAGCAACTCCATATTAATGACTAGGGATTTAGAATGGGATGTCATAACACTTCCCTGGGTGTAATATGTAGGTGTCCCAATACTTTTGTCTGTAAGTGTAATAGATTCTGCTTCTTCCAATTTTGAAAGTTGGAGATTGCTCCTCTGATGAAATTTGGTATGTGAATGAAGATCATAATCAATTTTTTGGTATTTATTTTAGGCCATTGAATATGAGAAACTTGAGGAAAGCACGGCTGGATGGTACGCAAATTTTCGGTAAGCACTAAACACAGCTATCATTCGGGTATCTTTACATTGTATGCTACATTTCCAATAGTTATAAACAACATCTGAACAGGTGGGGGAAATTTTTGGTTGGTCACATCCGATCACCATAACCCCTATATAGGACAACAAGGACAACAAGGGTAATAAATCCCCGGTAGAGACTCCATAAATATCAAAAGACCAAAAGAAAACGAGTCATAACCACTACCTTAATGCAAATAATTATACAAAGTTTATTAATCAGTTGTATAAAAAACACACAGATTAAAAAGGTTCAAAAAGAGTGCTGGAGAGGATACAAAAGGAGAGGAACTGCACACCTATGCTGAATATGTGCAAAAGCACATCAAGTACTGGCTGGGAACCTGTGTCACAAAATGATAACTCTGAAAATAGCTCTAAAACTGCAATAGTTACCATATAAATCAAGTGGGGTGCAACGTAGTGCAAAAAATACTGGGCAGAGAGATGGTACAGAAAGTGCCCACTGCACATGCACTATGCTACACTGAAGTAGGGAAGGGGAGAACGTTCGCCCCTAGTACAATAAAAGTAGCCAGAAGGATTGCAGGTCAGAGAAATAAACAAGGACACATACCCATGATAGCCAGATCAGCAAAGATGAGGTGCAGCTCCACAGACCCAAATGGCAAAACAATTGTTTTTGCCATTTGGGTTTTGCACTGCAAAGCTGAGATTTTGCCCAAATTTCTGCCACAAAAAGGCTGCAGTTTGAACTGCATAGTGCGGTCTAGAAACCCAAATTCCCATAGACAATGCTTGAAAAGCAGAACACATCCATTTTGGCATTAAACGCTGCAGTTGAAAAAGCAGGTAAAAAGCAAAGTGCGGTCGCACCCTAACTCAGGAAGAGTTCAGAAATCAGTATTTTGTGGAATAACCATGATTTTTAATCACAGCTTTCATGTGTCTTGGCATGCTTTCCACCAGTCTTTGACACTGCTTTTGGGTATCCTTATGCCACTCCTGGTGCAAAAATGTAAGCAGTTCTTTGTTTGATGGTATGTGACTATCCTCTTGATTACATTCCAGAGGTTTTCAATGGGGTTTAGGTCTGGAGATTGGGCTGGCCATGACAGGGTGTTGATGGGGTGGTCCTTCATCCACACATTGATTGACCTAGCTGTATGGCATGGCAGATATAAATAGTCGACGGGGATTGCGCTGCTCCATGCCGCAACCAACGTCCCCTTGATGCGATCACGGGGTGCCTATGTGTTGCTATAATAGCGCGTGATCAGGTGATGACCCCTGACACTGCCATAACTCACTTCCTGTGAGAGCCGACATTGTGCTGGCACTCACAGGAGATGAGCATTTCTGCTGATCAAAGTGATGCTGCTCACATCAGCAAAAATTAACAAGCGATCAGACTGTGCAGTGATAATGTCCCCTATGGGACTAGTAAAACAATAAAAGGCTTAAAAAAAAATATGATAAAAAAAAAAAATCCTAAAAGTTCAAATCATTACTTTTTCGCCCTTTTGAAAATAAACCTATTAAAAAATACATATATTTGGTATAGCGCCATGTTCAGAAATCAGTTAATGTGCACGTCAGCTCAAGACACAAAGTAATTTGTCACTAAACACCAGATCCCAAAAAATTAGAATGCTAGGGGGGGGTCTTGAAAAATGGCACCAAAAGCACAATTCTTTTTTTGGATGAAGTTCTGATTTTTTTTTTTTTCACTCCTTAGATAAAAATAAAAGTATACATATTTGGTATCTACTAACTCATACCGACCTGAGGCATCATTCTAACATGTCCATTTTACTATATAGTGAACATTGTAAATAACAGACCACAAAAACAATTGTGCAATTACACTGTTTTTGGAATTTCTCTGCACTTGGAATTTCCCATTTTCCAGTACACTATATGGTAAAACTAATGGCTCCATTTTCAAAAGTACAGCTCGTCCTGCAAAAAACAAGTCCTCATATGGCAATATTGATGGAACAGTAAAAGTTATGGCTCTCGGAAGAAGGGGAGGAATAAACGAAAATGAAAAAGAGAAAATCACTAGGGGGTGAAGGGAATGAACCACAGAGTTATGTCACAGTAAAAATTTAATAAATAACATTTCCCACTTGTCTACATTACATCGGTGCAATTTTGGAAACATCTTTTTTTTTTTTTTTTTAAGTGATTTTAAGAGGCCTAAGTGACATAAAATACCAAAATTGACACCAGTCTAAAAATTGCACCCCTCAAACTGCTGAAAACCACATCCATAAAGTTTATTAACCTTTTAGGTGCTTCACATGAACTAAAGCAATGCGCAGGGGAAAAATTAAATTTTTACTTTTTTCCACAAAAATGTTGCATTAGCCCCAAATTTAGTATTTTCACAAGGGTAAGAGAAATTGCACCATTTGTTGTGCAATTTCTCCTGAGTACACAGATACCCCACGTGTGGTGGAAATTTACTGTTTTGCGTCAGAGCAGGGCTCATAAGGGAAGGAGCGCCATTTGAATTTTAGAGCGCAAAAGTGTCTGAAAAAGTCAGCAGATGCCATGTCGCGTTTGGAGAACCCCTGTTGTACCCCGACAAGTGACCTCATTTTGGAACCTAGACCCTTCAAGGACTTTATCAAGATGTTTGGTTAGCACCTTGAACCCCCAAGTGCTATTTTATTATGTTGACCTGTGAAAAGGAAAAAAACATACATTTTTATCACAAAAATGTTACTTTAATTATTAATCTTTCATTTTCACAAGGTTTCAGAAGAAAATGCACCATACAATTTGAGCAATTTTTCATGACTTTGGTAATCTCCCAACATGTGGTCAAAACTTTTTGAGGCACAACATGAAGAAGGGAAAGAGCGCCATATTTGAGTTCAGATTTAGTTGGAATAGTTTTGGAGTGTCATGACACATTGGCAGAGCCCCTAAGGTGCCAGAACAGCAGAAATCCCCCACAATTGACCCCATTTTACAAATTGCACCCCTCAATGAATTCATGGGGTGCAGTGAGCATATTGACACTCTCTAGGTGTGTCCCAAAATGTTATACTATTGGGCAGTGAAGAAAGAACAATTACATTTTTACTACTGAAATGTTGTTTTAACCCCAGATTTCCTATTTTACAAGGTGAATAGGTACAAAAAGGCCCCCTAATATGTTATACCATTTTTCTTGAACGTGGTACTACCCCGTATGTCATCAAAAAAAAAAAAAACGACAAGTGCACTCTGAAATGCTATACATTGCAATAAAGATAATGGACCGTTTTACAGTTTGGGATATTCTGGATGCAGCGATTTCAATTATGTGTACATATTTTTGTTTTAATGCAAGCACTGCAGTTTTAGTATAGAGTGTGATGGATTTTTGTGATTTGAGTTTTATTTATTTATTTTTACACATTTTATGAAACGGTTTTCCTTTTTAACTTAGTCCCACTGGGGCAAATTAATATTTTTTACTTTGATTGCTGGTCTCATGCATTGCAATACTCGTGTACTGCAGTGCGTGAGACCTGTCAGTTGTTCATTGACACAGCCTCTTAGAACCTGCTTATTATAAGCAGGGTCTAACGGGCCACTTTACCCTGGATTACCATAGCAACCATAGTACCATTACAATTGCTGGAGGCCCTTGGATTCAAAATAGGTTTGTTACCCCCTTTTTAACAACTTGGATCCTGCTGTCATATTTGAGGGGTTAATTGGCTCTGATCGGTTGGGGCCAATGGCGCAGGTTGTCAGTTGTCATATACAGCTGTCACCCACAGGATTTTTGTCTGCTGGGGGCACTATTTACTTATTACTCACTGCTACTTTAAAATAGTGCTGAGGATTAAGGCTGCTTAAAGGGAACCTGTCAGCAGAAATTTTGCCCTAAACCTAAAAGTTTTCTCTTCTGCAACTCCTGGGATGCATTCCAGCAAGGTTCCTATAGTTATTCTGCCCCCTTTTAGATCAAAATAAATAGTTTATAAAGTGGTACCTTTCGGTTTGAAAATCTTGTTAATTCTACCACGGGGGCGGGCTGTCTGTTGTCAGTTACTGTCCCTCCTGCCGCTTTAGGCCGTCCCCAAACGCTCATTTACATACCTCAGGACGCCGCCCAGTGTGTCCGTGGTCTCGCGCATCCGCCGTGCCACTGTAGCGGGACTGTGCACAGTGGGACCGCTGGTGACGTTGCACAGGCACGAGATTATGGGCGGCACTGTGATTTTCATCAGCAAGCTCCCGCCCATAATCTCGTGCCCGCGTTTTCCCCCTCTGCCTCGTCTGTTCTGCGCATGCCCTGGCCACATGACCAGATGATCGGTGGTGTCCTGCTCCGCTCCTCCCATCTATTTCCTGTTCCAGGGCTAGATGGGAAAGAGGTGACGTTGGGTCATCTGGACAGGGCATGCGCAGAACGGTGGAGGCAGAGGGGACGAGATTATGGGCGGGAGCTTGCTGATGAAAATCACACCGCCGCCCATAATCTCGTGCCTGCGCAACGTCACCAGCGGTCCCACTGTGCACAGTCCCGCTACAGTGGCACGGCACATGCGCGAGACCACGTACGCACTGGGCGGCGTCCTGAGATATGTAAATGAGCGTTGGGGGATGGCCTAAAGCGGCAGGAGGGATAGTAACGGACAACAGAAAGCCCGCCCCCGTGGTAAAATTAACAAGATTTTCAAACTGAAAGGTACCACTTTATAAACTATTTATTTGGATCTAAAAGGGGGCAGAATAACTATAGGAACCTTGCTAGAATGCAGCCCAGGAGCTGCAGTAGGGGAAACTTTTAGGTTTAGGGCAAAATTTCTGCTGACAGGTTCCCTTTAACGGCCGCTATTTTAATGCGAATTGGCAGCTATTAAGCTGTTAGGAAAGCAAGAGGTTGGCATAAAGTGCTGGATTTTTTTATTAACATGTTGTATTGAGTTTACCTCTGGCTTGTCTTCTCCCTGCGTCATTAGTATTTTAACACTAGAAGTCCCAGGAATTTTGAGCTCCATAGGGTTCCAATGGTAGAAATGTTAAATTACCCCTCTCTGGGACTTCTTGTGTTAAGGACCTTGGCAAGGAAAGTCTTTTGAACTTGCCGAATTATTTTCAAAATACACTATATGTGAAAAGTACTAGGCTTGTAAAGATATGATTTGTTAAAGTCAGGAGTATTTCATATATTGCAACCTCTTTCTTTTTCAGGCAAAAGTTGAAGGCTGGAGGTGGATATCTGAGGGAAGGATGGCAGTATACATAATTTTCTCTGCAATTCTCTTGTTAAATGTCATCAGGTTGCCTTGCCGTGAGTTTGAATACAAAATAATTATATTACATATGTGGATATATTCACATATTTCTGATATGCTATATGTAGCGAGCGTGAAAAGATGTTTTTCCCCAGTTTTGACTCGGCTTATTCACCAATGGTTGCCCACTCGTTAATTTGTAAAGAAAATATTTAAATAGATTTGCTCTATATCCTGCAATCAGGGCTGTGGAGTCAGTAAGCAAAACCTGCGACTCCGACTCCTCAATTTCCCTTGCACCGACTCCACAACTCCGACTCCCACATATATTGCTTATATTTAAGTGAAAAATTTATTGTAGTACAATGTGAACATCAGATAGTTAATCTATCTATTGGAATACAATTTTAGAACACAAAAAAACTGTAATAAATTGTAAATATGTAATACACTATGTAATATACAGTAGATTACTAATATATAGATAGTGAGGTTGCACCCCGCAACCTGGGGGTTCCACTCACTTGCAGCGGTGCGAGGTAACTTCAGCAACACAGGTGCACAGTCTCTTTATAAAAATTCCAGCCGTTTATTTAAACACTTGTCATAAACGGCAAACATTCAACATAACAGGCCTCTCCTGGCTGAAAAGGAAAACAGGTACTGCCACCTACCATGGGCTTCCAGTCCAATACAGTCTCTATTAGAGGTCTGGCACCTGTACACACTGGGTCCTACCAACGAACACCACTTGCTGTGGTTCCTTCCAAGAACCCAGAGACACTCTGTAGGCTCCTGTCTGTCTCTCCTCCAGGAGTGGTTTGGTCCTGCAGTCACAGCCCTAGCCTGGCTGTCCTCACCTCAGTCTCCACTCAGACTGAATTCCAAACTTTCGACAGTCTCCTAAATTAGACTGGACACACCCACAGGTGGAGATCTGTGATTCTCCAGACCTGCACAGCACACTGGCATTATTAAAGGGAACCTGACCCTTATATGCAGAAACAAGCCTTTGTGGACTACAAGTCCCATAGCAACCTCTTCAGTTTAATATCACATGGACCTTCTCCACTGCGACACATAGCCACCATTTACCACATTGGTGGTCGCTACCTCCCAAAATATATATTCAATCAGTTTAATTATACTTATGTTTGAAGCATTGTTTTGTGAGGATCCATTTTTGGGCTCAAAAACAGATCCTCACAAAGAATGAGCATGTCAGTTTGTGTGGCGTTTTTCTAATCTGCTTTTGCTATTGAAAACATTATCTAGGAGCTCAAAAGCCTTTCAGGTGATGCAGTTTTTTAAAAAGCTGATCTGCAGCTGAAAAACGTATCCTGACAAAACGCAGCAAAAACGCTGTGTGTGAATAGCCTTAGATCAGGAATAGAACAGCCATTTATAGGACATTTCAAAACTTTCGCAAATTCCTATGAAAAAAATATTCAGCACATTCTGCATTGCACTACTGTCCCCAATTTCTTATATATTTTAAGAGTCTAAGTTGGTCCATTTTATACCGACTCCACAATAATGAACTCCGACTCCACGACTTCGACTACAGTCCTGCCTGCAACCAGTTTAATTGACAGGTCTTTCCTGTGTCTGTAGATAGGGAGAGACCTAGAGACCATAGAGTGTCGCTGGGAAAGCCCGGCCTTGGTGATTACTAGTATTTATCATGCAGCCAGGCTCTGATTGCTGCTGCCCGTGGTTTGGGTGAGCAAGAATGAGGTAACAAGTTCCCTTTATAATTCCCAGTCTGTAGTCTGTACCAGTACTGTGTTCAGTAACTACTGGAGCCAGTTATTGCACCATAATTCAGTTAGATTAGGACAAGCTTCTAGCGTCATTCTGTCCATCATGCTACTATTTTCACTCTGAATTACATTTTCTTTAGGACTCCATTCACGTTCTAAACTTTTTTATCCATAGACTCTTAACATGTATCTGGGAAAAAACAGATGAAACTATGATATTGTGCTTGTTTCATCCTTGTCTCACAGACTTTAATGGTCAAGTCTGATCATGAGGACTGATGAGAATAGGACATGTTCAAAGTCTTCTGGACCACAAACACGGACCCATTTATATGGCTGAATGAAACATTATGGGTTAGTGTGCGGCCGGAAAAAGCAACAAACAGCACTAGGACGTCCCACATATATAGAGTCATTAAAACAGAGTGATCTATTTCAAGTGTCTATTTCTGTTATTGTTGATGATTATGGCTTACAGCCAATAAAAACCCAAAAGTCATTATCTCAGAAAATTAGAATATTATTTAAGACCAACTGAAGAAATTATTATAAACTCAGAAATGTTGGCCTACTGAAAAGTCTGTACAGTAAATGCACTAAATACTTGGTCAGGGCTCCTTTTGCATTAATTACTGCTTCAATGCAGCGTGCTACAGAGGCGATCACCCTGTGGCACTGCTGAGGTGTTATGGAGGCCCAGGTTGCTTTGCTAGCAGCCTTCAGCTCATCTCATTGTTGGGTCTGGTACCTCTCATCTTCCTCTTGACAATACCCCATAGATTGTTGTAGTGCTAACATATTAGTGGCCATCAGGAATCCATATTGGAAGTCTGTATTTAAGAAACCCTTTAAGATATTAGCCTGCAACAGTTATAGTTTATATTAGCTTGTTTTTCAGGTTTCTGTTCTCCAGACACCTTCAGTTATAGTTGTAGTGAGAAAAATATATGTTTATAGTATCACTCAGTACCACATAGTTTTCTTATCAATATTTACTGAGAATGTGCGTGTGTTTATAGTATTGTAAAACATCTGAAACCAGGAGCTTTTTGGCATGTCTCATCCGATGATGCATTTGTCCAGTGTAGATTGGCATCTGAAGAGCTGGCCACTCAGAAGAGGGATACTATATTGGACAAATGGGGAACCTATTAGAGTTTGTGTAACATTTGGTTACGCAAGCAATTTGTTTTCAAGTGGGATATAGACTGGTGAAGATTTCAGTGAAGCAGAAGCCTGTTTACCTGTGGAGGGGACGCCCGTTGACACCACAGTGTGGATCCCAGGAGTTTCTCTGTCTTCGCTGTTTTGCTTCTCACAGCTGATATTTCGGGCAGATAATGCGTGTAGCTCCTGGTGAAGATTCTTCTTTTTTAGTGTGTAATGTAAGTACTTTACCTTTGTGATCTTTATTATGCAAAAGTGTACGCAATATCACACTATTTCCTATTTTCTGTAATCATTCTAATAAAATTAGTCGCCTTCTTTAAAGGGAACCTGTCATCAGAAATTTTGCTTTAAACCTAAATGTTTCCCCCTCTGAAGCTCCTGGGCTGCATTCTAGCAAGGTTCCTGTTGTTTTTTTGCTCCCTTTTAGACCAAATATAATGCTTTATAAAGTTGTACCTTTTGGGATGCAAATCTTCTAAATTACCATGGGGGCGGGCTCTCTGGTGTCTGTTACTGTCCCTCCTGCTGATTTACGCCGTCCCCCAATGCTCCATTTCATACTTCAGCTCGCCGCCCAGTGCGCCCGAGGTCCTGCGCATGCGCAGTGCCACTGTAGCGGGACTGTGCACTGCGTGCACAGTGTGACCGCTGGTGACGTTTGCGCAGGCACGAGATTATGGGCGGCTCTGTGATTGTCATCGCAAGTGCCCGCCCATAATCTAGTGCCCGCGCTTTCCCCTCTGCCTCCAGCGTTCTGCGCAAGCGCTGGCCAGATGACCGCACATCCCCTCTTTCCCATCTTTCCCTGGAGCAGGCAATAGATGGAAGGAACGGAGCAGTACACCACCGGTTACGGCCAGCGCTTGCGCAGAACGCTGGAGGCAGAGAGGAAAGTGCGGGCACTACATTATGGGCGGGCACTTGCGAGGATAATCACAGCGCCGCCCATAATCTCGTTGGGGGACGGCGTAAATCGGCAGGATCGACAGTAACGGACACCAGAGAGCCCGCCCCCATGGACGATTTAGAAGATTTGCATCCCAAAAGGTACAACTTTATAAAGTATTATATTTGGTCTAAAAGGGGGCAAAAAAATAACAGGAACCTTGCTAGAATGCAGCCCACGAGCTGCAGAAGGGGAAACTTTTAGGTTTAAAGCAAAATTTCTGATGGCAGGTTCCCTTTAAAGCTGTATACGATCCCTTTAAATACTTGGCAAAACAATTGTCTATGGGGTTTAGGTCAGGCGAGTTTGCTGGCCATTCAAGCACAGTGGTTATTAAACCAGGTATTGGTACTTTTGGCAGTGTGGACAGGTGCCAAGTCCTGCTGGAAAATCAAATTTCCATCTCCAAAAAGCTTGTCAGCAGAGAGAGACATGAAGTGCTCTAGAATTTTCTGGTAGATGGCTGCACTGACTTTGTTCTTGAAAAAACACAGTGGACCTACACCAGCAGATGACATGGCTCCCCAAACCATCACTGATTGTGGAAACTTCACACTAGACCTCTAGCAGCTTGGATTGTGGCCTCTTCACTCTTCCTCTAGACTCTGGGACTTTGATTTCCAAATGCAATGCACAATTTACTTTCATCTGAAAACAACACCTTGGACCACTGAGGAACAGTCCAGTTCTTTTTCTCCTTGGCCCAGGTAAGACGCTTCTGGCGTTGTCTATTGGTCATGAGTGGCTTGGCGCAAGGAATGCAACACATGTAGCCCATGTCCTGGATATGTCTGTGTGTGGTGGCTCTTGAAGCACTGACTCCAGCAGCAGTCCACTCCTTGTGAATCTCCCCCAAATTTTTGAATGGCCTTTTCTTAACAATTGCTTGTGCAACTTTCTCTACCACACTTTTTACTTCCACTCAACTTTCGATTAATATGCTTGGACACAGCCCTCTGTGAACAGCCAGCTTTTTTAGCAATGACCTTTTGTGGCTTACCCTCCTTGTGGAGTGTGTCAATGACTGCCTTCTGGACATCTGTCAAGACAGCAGTCTTCCCCATAATTGTGTAGCCTACTGAACCAGACTAAGGGACTATTTTAAACACTTAGGAAGCCTTTGCAGGTGTAATTATTCTACTTTTCTGAGATAACGACATTTGAGCTTTTATTGGTTGTAAGCCATAATCATCAACATTAACAAAAATAAACACTTGAAATAGATCACTCTGTTTGTAATAAGTCATAATATGTGCATTTTCCCTTTTTGTATTGAATTACTGAAATAAATTAACTTTTGATGATATTCAAATTTATTGAAATGGACACTTATGTCCCAAATGAGGTCATGGATGGCACCCAAAATAGGTGGGGGCAGGATTACAGATCCACACAGTGCCCCTCTGGTCTTCCTTTCATGACAACTGCTCACATCTTCTTCCTGATGCATTTCGCTATATCACTCATCAGGGTATGTGGGAATGGGTGAGCTGGCATCAGCAAACAAAAATATGTGGCATGAGCATGCACTTGATGATCTGAGGTTTAAGTCCTTCAGCTGGGGCAGAGCACATGACAGCACTTGGTCACATTGCACAAAGGTCCTATAATGAAAATCGCACATTATAGCAATCGCAGCAAAACCTGCACAGCGATGCCAGCCAAGCGCAAGTAAAAATTCCCAATACAGTGCAGGTTGCATGCCGAAAGGCTGAAAAAATGGCCCGCAGACAAGTGACAAGTCACATGACTTGCAGGACCTGCCGTCCGTAGGACAATACACGCCCACATCACATGACTCGCATGTCAAGCAACTCATTGTCAGATAACTTGTTAAAAATATCAAATAGGTGGCGGAGCTATGTGTAATTCCGCAAATAAGGGTACGCTCACACGAGCATTGAAATCGGATGAGTGCAATGCAAGAACATCTCGCATTGCACTCAGACCAATGTTAGTCAATGAGGGAGAGCAATTGGTCAGCTTTTCTCGTATACAGATTCTGGATGCGAGAAAAGCGGCAGCATGCAGCGATTTTCTGCTAGAGCCGTATCCCTCGCACCCATTCAAGTGAATGGGTGTGAGAGAAACCGGACTGCACTCGGATGTTGTCCCAGTGCAGTACGATATACGCACAGGCTGACAATGGAGGAGATGGGGGGGGGGATTAACCTCTCCCTCTCGTCCGCTCCTTCACAGCTGTGACCCGATTGCAAGATCGGGTCACAGTCGCATGACACTCGGCTCAGGCTCACAGCAGAGCCTGAGTCGGGGGTCATTAGCATATTGCATCCAATGCTCTCGCATCGGATGCCATACGCTAATGTGAGTCCAGCCTAAGGGACAGGACCGGTATAAGGACTGCCAGCACTAAGTAGGAGCGAACACATTTGGCAGTCCACTACCTTAGGTGCCATTCATGACCTCATTTGGTACATATATGGACACACAGGCGGGGGGGGGGGGGGGGCACAGACAGTGGGGGAAGAGGGGGACACAGACAGCGGGGCGGGAGGGGGACACAGACAGCGGGGCGGGAGGGGGACACAGACAGCGGGGCGGGAGGGGGACACAGACAGCGGGGCGGGGGGGGGACACAGACAGCGGGGCGGGAGGGGGACACAGACAGCGGGGCGGGAGGGGGACACAGACAGCGGGGCGGGAGGGGGACACAGACAGCGGGGCGGGAGGGGGACACAGACAGGGGGCGGGAGGGGGACACAGACAGGGGGCGGGAGGGGGACACAGACAGGGGGCGGGAGGGGGACACAGACAGGGGGCGGGAGGGGGACACAGACAGGGGGGCGGGAGGGGGACACAGACAGGGGGGCGGGAGGGGGACACAGACAGGGGGGCGGGAGGGGGACACAGACAGCGGGGGAGGACACAGACAGCGGGGGAGGACACAGACAGCGGGGGAGGACACAGACAGCGGGGGAGGACACAGACAGCGGGGGAGGACACAGACAGCGGGGGAGGACACAGACAGCGGGGGAGGACACAGACAGCAGGGGAGGACACAGACAGCGCGGGGGGGGACACAGACAGCGCGGGGGGGGACACAGACAGCGCGGGGGGGGACACAGACAGCGCGGGGGGGGACACAGACAGCGCGGGGGGGACACAGACAGCGCGGGGGGGGACACAGACAGTGCGGGGGGGACACAGACAGCGCGGGGGGTGACACAGAGCTGCAATTTTTCAAAACTGTTACCGTAAATTCAGAAAATCACAAGAAAAAGCAGCAATAAATTAAAAACAATTAATTTACAGTGCAGCAAAGAGCATAACACAATTGTATTGCGTCAACATGGCCATTTTCGCTGCAATACAATAAGGTGTATGATTTCACGATGATCATGGTAACAAAAAATAAAAAAAGCATTCTGTATATAGTACCGTATGTTTTATCACATCATTGTGAACATTTAGCATACAGTAGAATACTTCAGACACGTTAGACAGAAAATATGGGAAGAGATATACAATACACTAGGCAGGGCCAGCCTTAGCCTGATTGGTGCCCTGTGCAAAACTGCCCTTTGCTGCCCCCACCCTACTATTTTTTACCCAGTTTCTCAAGACAAAAATGAGGACAGGAGGCCATTTTTTTGGTATCCCAAGAATATTGATTTCCTCAAATGTATTGTAAAATAAACGCCTCCAAATTTGTGCTTGAGAATCTGCACCTCAAATCCACATTAATTCCACCACATCTGACCTCGTTCTTTTAGGCCTAAGCCACACGGCGAGAAAATCGGTGCGAGTGGAGTGCGATAAAACATCGCATTCCCCTCGGACCAATTCTAGCCTGTGTGTCAGCGCACATGAGCGATTATTTTCTCAGCCCTAATCGGACCGAGAATACAATCGCAGCATGCTGCGATTGTAAGGAGAGACTCTTTCTCTCGCACCCATTCAAGTGAATGGGGCAAGAGAAAAATCGCACTGCACTCGCAGTACACCGGTGTACTGCGCGTGCAGAGCGAGAATCGTAATAGCCGGCTACGGAGGAGAGAGGGAGAGAAATCCCTTCCTCCCCTCCTCCATGCCGGCCTGCCCCTCTGCAGTGCTGGTCCGCCCCTCCGCATCGCTGGCCCGTCCCCCGCAGCTGAGGTCTGCTCGCAGGGTCGGACCTCAGACGCAGGCACGCTCGCATGACACTCTGCTCCTGCTGTGCTGCCAGCACGAGCCGAGTCTCATACGAGCATCGCAGTAGTGCCCCGTGTGGCCCCAGCCTTAGAGGTTCTCTGATCTCCATTTATGCTGGATCCATGGATATTAGATAATGCATATCTCTCCAATGGGGCACCCATGTATCTGGAGAATGAGGCACTGCTGCTTTTTGTGGATGGTGTAAATTTTTGGACACACAGATGGGAGTTTTGCCATCTCTGGGCTGAGAGCGGCACAGGTCGTGGCCCTATTTGTGGGATCAGCATCAATTATACAAATCCTGTGGATAAATGTACAGAATGAAAAGTCCAGACACTGCACGATGGAGCTGGTGATCAATGATGAATGTACTCAGGAGGACAAAGAAGGCCAAAATACAGATGTTAAAGGAGATAGTACGAAATTGGAAAAAAATCTCGTTTTCTACATAATAAAGTGTCCTGGGGATATGTGTCTGCTTCTCAGCTCCACTGACCTGAGCTGCAGTACCACATACACAATATGAGAACGGGAGGCGCTGTGTATGCAACAACTACGGTAAATATACCGCAATCCATTTATTAATTAGTCTGGGCTCACTTTAGTTGTCAATGCTCAAAATAATTTTGTAGGACAATTTAAATCCACGCTGAATTATGTAATATTCTGAAGATCCTCATACACAACTCAGCTGCTGCAGAACCTCATAATAGAAACCACAGCTACTGAAGAATCTCATAATACACACTTACTCTGCTGCAGCACTTAATAATATACACTGCAGCTGCTACAGAACCTCATGATACACACCTCAGCTGCTGCAGAACCTCATCATTAACACCTCAGCTGCAGCAGAAGCTTATAATATGCATCTCAACTGCTTTGAACCATATAATGCACATCTCAGCTGCTGCAAAATATTATACTACACACCCCAGCTGCTGCAGGACTTCATAATACACATCTCAGCTGCTGCAGAAGCTTATATTATACACTTCAGCTGCTGCAAAACATAATACCCACCTCAGCTGCTGAAGAATCTTGTAAATATGCATCTCAGCTTCTTTAGAACCTTATAATACACATCTCATCTGCTGCAGAATCCTGTAATATCCAACTCAGCTGCTGAAAAACCTTATAATACACCTCTCAGCTGCTGCAGAACCTAATATTATGCATCTCAGCTGCTTTAAACCTTATAATACACACTTCCGCTGCTGCAAAACCTCATTTTACACCCCTCAGGGTCTGCAGAACCTTATAATGCCCACCTCAGCTGCTGTAGAACCTCTATACACATCGGCTGCTGCAAAAGCTTGTAATATAAAACTCAGCTGCAGAAGAGCCATATATAATGTATCTCAGCTGCTACAGAACCTTATATTACACATCTCAGCTGCTGCTGAACCTCACAATACACACCTCAGCTGCTGAAGAACCTTATAATATGCATCTCAGCTGCTTTAGTTCCTTAAAATACACATCTCAGCTGCTGCAGAACCTAATACACACCTTAGCTGCTGAAGAGCCTTCTAAATATGCATCTCAGCTGCTTTAAAACCTTATAATACACATCTCAGCTTCAGCAAACCCTTTTAATACACACCTCAGCTGCTGCAGAAGCTCCTCATACACAATTCAGTTGGTGCAGAACCTTATAATTCACACTTCGGTTGCTGCAGAATCTTATCACACACCTCAGCTGTTGTACAACCCCAATATATATATATATATATATATATATATATATATATATATATATATATATATATAGCTGCTGCAGAACCTTGTAATACACAACTCAGCTGCAGAAGAGCCTTATATAATGTATCTCAGCTGCTGCAGAACCTTGTAATACACATCTCAGCTGCTGCAGAACCTCATAATACACATCTCAGCTGCTGCAGAACCTCATCATACACATCTCAGCTGCTGCAGAACCTCATCATACATACCTAAGTTGCTGCAAAATTTTATAATACATCTCAGCTGCTGATGAACCTTATAATACACACCTCATGTTCTGAAGAATTTTAATAGACCCCAGCTGCTGCAGAAGCTTATATTATACACCTTAGCTGCTGCAGAACCAAATATTATGCATATCAGCTGCTGCAGAACCTCATAATACACATCTCAGCTGCTGCAGAAGCTTATATTATACACCTTAGCTGCTGCAGAACCTAATATTATGCATATCAGCTGCTGCAGAACCTCATAATACACATCTCAGCTGCTGCAGAAGCTTATATTATGCACCTTAGCTGCTGCAGAACCTAATATTATGCATATCAGCTGCTGCAGAACCTCATAATACACATCTCAGCTGCTGCAGAAGCTTATATTATACACCTCAGCTGCTGCAAAACATAATACCCACCTCAGCTGCTGAAGAATCTTGTAAATATGCATCTCAGCTTCTTTCGAACCCTATAATACACATCTCATCTGCTGCTGAACCTCATAATACACATCTCAGGTGAGAAGAGCCTTAGATAATGCATCTCAGCTGCTGCAGAACCTCATAATACATATCAGCTGCTGCAGAACCTTATACAAACGTCAGCTGCGGCAGAAATTTATAATATACATGTCAACTGCTTTAGAACCTTATAATACACATCTCGACTGCTGCAGAACCTCATAGTAAACATCTCAGGTGCAGCAGAACCTTTTAATACACACCACAGCTGCTGCAGAACCTCATCATACACACCACAGCTGCTGCAGAACCTCATTATACACACCTCAACTGCTGCGGAACCTCATTATACACAGCTGTTGAAGAACCTTATTATACACACCTCAGCTGCTTAAGAATCTCATTATAAACACCTCAGCTGCTACAGAACCTTATAATACCAAAGTCAGCTGCTGAAGACCTTTATAATGCAAACCTCAGCTGCTGAAGAGCCTTACAATACACATCTCAACTGCTGCAGAACCTAGTACACACCTCAGCTGCTGCAGAACCTTATAAATATGCATCTCAGCTGCTTTAGAGCTTTATAATACACATCTCAGCTGCTGCTGAACCTCATAATACACATCTCAGCTGCAGCAGAACCTCATCATACACACCTAAGTTGCTGCAAAACTTTATAATACATCTCAGCTGCTGCAGAACGTTATAATACACACCTCAGGTTCTGAAAATTTTTAATAGACCTCAGCTGCTACAGAAGCTTATATTATACACCTCAGCTGCTGCAGAACCTAATATTATGCATCTCAGCTGCTTTAGAACCTTATAATACACACTTCCGCTGCTGCAAAACCTCATTTTACACCCCTGAGGGTCTGCAGAACCTTTTAATGCCCACCTCAGCTGCTGTAGAACCTCAATACACATCAGCTGCTGTAAAAGCTTGTAATATAAAACTCAGCTGCAGAAGAGCCATATATAATGTATCTCAGCTGCTACAGAACCTTATATTACACATCTCAGCTGCAGCAGAACCTCATCATACACAACTCAGTTGCTGCAGAACCTAAGTTCAGCTGTTGATGAACTTTATAATGCACACCTCCGCTTCTGCAGACTTTCATAATACACCTCAGCTGCTGCAGAATCTGATAATACACACCTCAGCTGCTGCTCATATTACACATCTCAGCTGCTGCTCATATTACACATCTCAGCTGCAGCATAACCCTTTAATACACACCTTAGCTGCGCAATAACCTTATAATATGCATCTCAGCTGCTTTAGCTCCTTAAAATATACTTCTCAGCTGCTGCAGAATCTTATCACACACCCCAGCTGCTGCAGAACCTAATACACACCTTAGCTACTGAAGAGCCTTCTTAAATATGCATCTCAGCTGCTTTAGAACCTTATAATACACACCTCAGCTTCAGCAGAACCTTTTAATACACACCTCAGCTGCTGCAGAAGCTCCTCATACACAATTCAGTTGCTGCAGAACCTTACAATTCACACTTCGGTTGCTGCAGAATTTTATCACACACCTCAGCTGTTGTACAACCCCAATATATATATAGCTGCTGCAGAACCTTGTAATACACAACTCAGCTGCAGAAGAGCCTTATATAATGTATCTCAGCTGCTGCAGAACCTCATAATACACATCTCAGCTGCTGCAAAAGCTTATATTATACACCTCAGCTGCTGCAAAACCTAATACCCACCTCAGCTGCTGAAGAATCTTGTAAATATGCATCTCAGCTTCTTTAGAACCTTATAATACACATCTCATCTGCTGCTGAACCTCATAATACACATCTCAGGTGCAGAAGAGCCTTAGATAATGCATCTCAGCTGCTGCAGAAACTCATTATACAAACGTCAGCTGTGGCAGAAATTTATAATATACATCTCAACTGCTTTAGAACCTTATAATACACATCTCGACTGCTGCTGAACCTCATAGTACACATCTCAGGTGCAGCAGATCCTTTTAATACACACCTTAGCTGCTGCAAAACATCATCATACATACCACAGCTGCTGTAGAACTTCATCATACACACAGGTGCTGCAGAACCTCATTATACACACCAACTGCTGTAGAACCTCAATACACAGCTGTTGAAGAACCTTATTATACACACCTCAGCTGCTTAAGAATCTCATTATATACACCTCAGCTGCTACAGAACCTTATAATACCAAAGTCAGCTGCTGAAGACCTTTATAATGCAAACCTCAGCTGCTGAAGAGCCTTACAATACACATCTCAACTGCTGCAGAACCTAGTACACACCTCAGCTGCTGCAGAACCTTATAAATATGTATCTCAGCTGCTTTAGAGCTTTATAATACACATCTCAGCTGCTGCTGAACCTCATAGTACACATCTCAGCTGCTGCAGAACCTCATCATACACACCTAAGTTGCTGTAAAACCTTATAATACATCTCAGCTGCTACAGAACTTTATAATATACATATCAACTGCTTTAGAACCTTATAATACACATCTCAATTGCTACTGAACCTCAGTACACATCTCAGGTGCAGCAGAACCTAATATTATTCATCTCAGCTGCTTTAGAACCTTATAATACACACTTCCGCTGCTGCAAAACCTCATTTTACACCCCTCAGGGTGTGCAGAACCTTATAATGCCCACCTCAGCTGCTGTAGAACCTCAATACACATCAGCTGCTGTAAAAGCTTGTAATATAAAACTCAGCTGCAGAAGAGCCATATATAATGTATCTCAGCTGCTACAGAACCTTATATTACACATCTCAGCTGCAGCAGAACCTCATCATACACAACTCAGTTGCTGCAGAACCTAAGTTCAGCTGTTGATGAACTTTATAATGCACACCTCCGCTTCTGCAGACTTTCATAATACACCTTAGCTGCTACAGAATCTGATAATACACATCTCAGCTGCTGCAGAATCTGATAATACACATCTCAGCTGCTGCTCATATTACACATCTCAGCTTCTGCTCATATTACACATCTCAGCTGCAGCATAACCCTTTAATACACACCTTAGCGGCTGAAGAGCCTTCTTAAATATGCATCTCAGCTGCTTTAGAACCTTATAATACACACCTCAGCTTCAGCAGAACCTTTTAATACACACCTCAGCTGCTGCAGAAGCTCCTCATACACAATTCAGTTGCTGCAGAACCTTACAATTCACACTTCGGTTGCTGCAGAATTTTATCACACACCTCAGCTGTTGTAGAACCCCAATATATATATAGCTGCTGCAGAACCTTGTAATACACAACCCAGCTGCAGAAGAGCCTTATATAATGTATCTCAGCTGCTGCAGAACCTCATAATACACATCTCAGCTGCTGCAAAAGCTTATATTATACACTTCAGCTGCTGCAAAACCTAATACCCACCTCAGCTGCTGAAGAATCTTGTAAATATAAATCTCAGCTTCTTTCAAACCTTATAATGCACATCTCGACTGTTGCTGAACCTCATAGTACACATCTCAGGTGCAGCAGAACCTTTTAATACACACCTTAGCTGCTGCAGAACCTCATCATACACACCACAGCTGCTGTAGAACTTCATCATACACACAGCTGCTGCAGAACCTCATTATACACATCTCAGCTGCTGCAGATGCTTATATTATACACCTCAGCTGCTGCAAAACCTAATACCCACCTCAGCTGCTGAAGAATCTTGTAAATATGAATCTCAGCTTCTTTCGAACCTTATAATCCACATCTCATCTGCTGCTGAACCTCATAATACACATCTCAGGTGCAGAAGAGCCTTAGATAATGCATCTCAGCTGCTGCAGAACCTCATAATACATCAGCTGCTGCAGAACCTCATCATACACACCTAAGTTGCTGCAAAACCTTATAACACATCTCAGCTGCTGCAGAACGTTATAATACACACCTCAGGTTCTGGAAAATTTTAATAGACCTCAGCTGCTACAGAAGCTTATAATACCCATCTCAGCTGCTGCAGAAGCTTATATTATACACCTTAGCTGCTGCAGAACCTAATATTATGCATCTCAGCTGCTTTAGAACCTTATAATACACACTTCCGCTGCTGCAAAACCTCATTTTACACCCCTGAGGGTCTGCAGAACCTTATAATGCCCACCTCAGCTGCTGTAGAACCTCAATACACATCAGCTGCTGCAAAAGCTTGTAATATAAAACTCAGCTGCAGAAGAGCCATATATAATGTATCTCAGCTGCTACAGAACCTTATATTACACATCTCAGCTGCAGCAGAACCTCATCATACACAACTCAGTTGCTGCAGAACCTAAGTTCAGCTGTTGATGAACTTTATAATGCACACCTCAGCTTCTGCAGACTTTCATAATACACCTCAGCTGCTGCAGAATCTGATAATACACATCTCAGCTGCTGCTCATATTACACATCTCAGCTGCTGCTCATATTACACATCTCAGCTGCAGCATAACCCTTTAATGCACACCTTAGCTGCTCAAGAACCTTATAATATGCATCTCAGCTGCTTTAGAACCTCATAATGCACATTTCAGCTGCAGGAGAACTTTTAATACACACCTCAGTTACTGCAAAACTTTATATTTCACATCTCAGCTGCTAAAGAAACTTTTATAATATGTATTTCAGCTGCTTTAGAACTTTATTATACACATCTCAGGTGCTGACGAACCTCATAATACACAAATCAGCTGCTGCAGAATCTTGTAAATATGCATCTCAGCTTCTTTAGAACCTTATAATACACATCTCATCTGCTGCTGAACCTCATAATACACATCTCAGGTGCAGAAGAGCCTTAGATAATGCATCTCAGCTGCTGTGTGAAGCCCCACGGGTGTGGTGTCGGTGTCGGTGCGTTACCTTCAGGGACTCCACGTTGCTGGATCTCCGTCACTGGTAGGAAATCTTCTGTTTTTGATCGTGACGCCACTCTCAGTATTGCGGCCAGTAGGGACCGCCACTGCAGGTTGAGGGTCGCCTGGGGCTGATGGTGTGTGCAGTTAGATGTAGTAGCCTCCTGAGAGTGAGGCAAGCCCCAGGGCCCTGTGTAGGTTTGTAGTACCACAAGTCGCAGAATGACCACACAGGCAGGATGTCTTTCAGGGTTTTTACTCACATTAGATGGCAGGGTGAGTAGCCCGGGCGTAGCTGAGATGAACCAGATGGGAACCAGGTATCCTTCAGGCTGACTTTATGAGGGTGACTACTGACTCGCCTTCCTTAGCCCTTGGTGGTTTGGGGTAACCCCGACTTTGAGTCCCTATGGGGGTCACCCAGGGAAGATGCTGCAGCCTCTCTCCCCTTGTTGTTTGCCGTGTGCTTGTTCCCCGGACCAGGCCACTCCAGCCTCTTGCCTCCTATGACCTATGGGCCCTCACTGCGGTTACGTGGCTGCGGCTTTTGTGGTGTTGTGGTGTGGGCTTTAGGAGCCCCACACCGGCAGGTTTAGCAGGGAAAGGTGAATCTATCCTCGCTTCGGGATCTGCCGCCCGGTTGGGCCTGGTGCTCTCTAGCAGTCTCCTTACTTCCCACTCCGTGCACTCTCTAGCTGAAGCTGGCTTTCAGGCAGCACTCCTAGTTGACCGTTCTCCCCCGTCTGTAGTCACTGCGCGGGCGCTGTTAGACAGCATCAGCCCCACAGGTCTGCTCCTCACTGAGCCCTCTGGAGTTCTGCTCTAACCGACTCACTGGTGGGTTTTTCCATCTCTGCTCTTTCTGCTGACATCTCCTCAGTCCGAGCTCCAAGCTCTAACTAACTCCTCCTATCTCTCTTTCCTTCCCCACTTGTGTCTGCCTACGCCACCTAGCAACCAGACTCTCTTACCACACCCCTTGAGAGGAGATGGAAGCTCTCACCCCCTCCACTATTCCAGTGAAGGCGTAGGCTCTGCCCCCTCCTGGGTTCCCCAGGGGTCCTCTCTTAGGTACATGTGTGAGGCCTGATCACTATGCGCCTGTGTTCCACACCCCAGTCAGCCATCTGGATTACCTGTATTGTACTGTCCCAGCATGGGTGCAGCACTCAGTGGTGCCTGACCAGGTCAGGGGCGCCACATTCCCCCTTAGTTATCACCAGCACGTCCTCGGGCTGCAAGACAACATTTTAAAATGCATAAAACATTAAAACATGTAAAACATTTTTAAAAGCACCAGATATCAGACATCACCACCCTCCACCCACAAGTCCGTTAACCCACCCAAAACCCTCTCACGTTGGCCGCAACTTCAGCCACTTCTGGCAGGATGTAGAGGCGGCTTTCATGGGCTGGTGGTTTCAGGGTATACCTGGCCTGGTGGATCCACGCCGTCAGCCTCTTCTGGCAGGATGCAGAGGCGGCCTCCACAGTTGGTGCTGGCCAAGTACCCTCTTTGTGGTGGTGAGCCAAGGCCCCATAAACAGGCGTGCTCTCTGATCGCAGGTGAGCCAAGGCCCTTTTCTACGGACGGGCCCCCCCTGGTCGCAGACGAGCCAAGCCCCTAAACAGGCTGGCCCTGGTGGTGGTGCCACTGGTGTAACTATTTACACTGCGAGAGTTTGTGGCTATAGCAAGTTCATAGCCTTAAGTTTGTTTCTCACAATAGTTTTTGTGGGCGCATTTCTTAAACGTTGCAAAACAAAACTTTTCAAAACTGATCAAAACAGTAACTTCTCTTCTTACTTTCCTTTACTTTACTCCTCTTTTTCACTAGGGCGAGGGCACGTTGGGCACTGGCACCTGTGACTTTCTTGCTCTTTGTCTCTTTCTTCATCTGTGGTTGTCTCATCTATAGGTTCTGTGTCTTTCCTTTCTTGGTCTGCATCTGATTCCTTTTCTGTATCTGTTTCTTTATCTCTGTCTTGTCTTTCTTGTCTTTCTTGTCTTTCTTGTCTTTCTTGTCTTTCTTGTCTTTCTTGTCTTTCTTGTCTTGGACATGGTGCTACATCGAGCGCATACAATCCCCTTTCACCTTCATGCAGAGTGAACTGTACTGCTTCTCCAATTTTCAAATTTCTGCCGGAATGTCCTCTGGGCAGGTGGGCTTGAACATCTCTCCTGTTAACAAATATGCCCTCTTTTATTCCTTTCACTACAATGAAGCCGTATCCACTTTTCAGGTTGAAGTCCTCTACTATTCCTCTGTAAAGGGGTCCTCTAGCCTGGGCTTTGGACCTTCTTAGGCACCTTTTCTCCTCCAGATCTCTGGCTGTAACCTCTTTCTGTTCTGGGGACTGTGGTGTCGGAGGACGCTTTGATCTGCTGCGCCGTGTCTTGCGGGCTGGGTTCATGCCTGCAGGCTCCCAGGTGAGGTCTTTGGGCTGATCTTCGTCTGCTGACGGTGTCAAGTCTTCCTCCTCCCAGCGGGAATAGGGCAGCATCTCCGGCTCTGGGTAGGGGTCTGCTGCGGTTGGCGTCGGAGTCAGCTCCTCAGCTTCCTGGCCTCCTCTCCCCCTTAGTTCTTCGCTGCACTCCTTTGGTGGCAGTGCTGGGGATGGGCTCTCTTCAGCTGGTCTGGGCGGTGGACTCTCTGGCGCGGCTGCAGGGGTTGCCTGAATCTCCTTGGGGGTATGCGGAGGGAGCAGGTACCGATCCACCATCTCTTGCGGGAACTGGGCCTCCAGTTCAGCCTTCAGCTTCCAGTATTCGGGGTCCTCTCCTATCAGGGTCTTCCTGGCAGGGACCTCTCTGGACTGGGGAGCGGTGTCTGCTCTGGCCTTGCAGGCCGGGGAAAATGATGAGGTAGTCTTCTCTTCTTGGCGGGCCGCGCCCTGTATGGCGGCGGCCTGGTCTTGGCGGGCCGGGCAGGGCATCGCTGCGGCGGCCTGGTCTGTGCGGGCCGGGCAGGGCATCGCTGCGGCGGCCTGATCTGTGCGGGCCGGGCAGGGCATCGCTGCGGCGGCCTGATCTGTGTGGGCCGGGCAGGGCATCGCTGCGGCGGCCTGGTCTGTGCGGGCCGGGCAGGGCATCGCTGCGGTGGTCGGAGCTTGGCGGGCCGCACCCGGCGGGGCTGCGGCCTGGTTCAGCATATCACCTGCGGCGCGGACGAGCGTCGCTGCTGCGTTGGGGTCTTGGCGGGCTGGGTTCAGCAGGGTGGCAGCCTGGGTCAGCGTCACACCTGCAGCACGGATGAGCACTGCCGTGGTGGTCGGAGCCCTGCGGGACAGGCGGGGCATCGCTGCAGCAGCCTGGGCTTGGCGGGCTGCTTCTAGCGTGGCTGCGGCCTGGTCCAGCATCGCCGCGCCGGGCGCCTCTTCGGGGACCGCGGGCGTGGCTGCAGGGGTCGGGGCACTCGCGCTGGTCGGGGCATCACTTGACTCACCCACTGGTGGCAGCATTGGGGTCTGCGTCGTCGCCGCTCGGTCTGACATGCGTCGCGCGGCTCCCTCCTCGTAGGTCCGCACCGCCGCAGCCATCCCCAGGAACTCCGCGTACTCTTCTCTGACCTGCTCTATGACCCGGGTCTCCAGTCGATCACAGAACTGGGCCAGCTCCCGATACCACCAGGCGGCGGAGCCTGGTGCTGGGTTCCCGCTGTCAGACGCCATTCCTTCTGCGCCGTCTTCCGCACGATCTCCCAGCGGTGGCCTCGTCGCTGCCTCCTGTAGCAAGCTGTCCAGCTTCTGTTCTGCCTCTTTCAGCAGCTCCTCTCCCAGCAGCAGGCTTGTGGCTCCCCTTCTGCTCCGCCGTTTCTCGACGCTTCCACTCTCATAGCTGGCAAGGTCAGAACTCTGCAGGGGATCTCTGGGTAGCCACACCCCTTCGTGGGCGGTAACTTCTTCCAGCGCGGGCTGCTGTTGTTTTTCAGCGCGCTTTTCATGGTGGCAATATGGCGGCGCTTCCAATTTTTCAAGCGGACCGCCCAGGCACATGGTCACCTGTCTCAACAGGTCTAGTCCTTATCCTGTTCGTGACGCCAGATGTGAAGCCCCACGGGTGTGGTGTCGGTGTCGGTGCGTTACCTTCAGGGACTCCACGTTGCTGGATCTCCGTCACTGGTAGGAAATCTTCTGTTTTTGATCGTGACGCCACTCTCAGTATTGCGGCCAGTAGGGACCGCCACTGCAGGTTGAGGGTCGCCTGGGGCTGATGGTGTGTGCAGTTAGATGTAGTAGCCTCCTGAGAGTGAGGCAAGCCCCAGGGCCCTGTGTAGGTTTGTAGTACCACAAGTCGCAGAATGACCACACAGGCAGGATGTCTTTCAGGGTTTTTACTCACATTAGATGGCAGGGTGAGTAGCCCGGGCGTAGCTGAGATGAACCAGATGGGAACCAGGTATCCTTCAGGCTGACTTTATGAGGGTGACTACTGACTCGCCTTCCTTAGCCCTTGGTGGTTTGGGGTAACCCCGACTTTGAGTCCCTATGGGGGTCACCCAGGGAAGATGCTGCAGCCTCTCTCCCCTTGTTGTTTGCCGTGTGCTTGTTCCCCGGACCAGGCCACTCCAGCCTCTTGCCTCCTATGACCTATGGGCCCTCACTGCGGTTACGTGGCTGCGGCTTTTGTGGTGTTGTGGTGTGGGCTTTAGGAGCCCCACACCGGCAGGTTTAGCAGGGAAAGGTGAATCTATCCTCGCTTCGGGATCTGCCGCCCGGTTGGGCCTGGTGCTCTCTAGCAGTCTCCTTACTTCCCACTCCGTGCACTCTCTAGCTGAAGCTGGCTTTCAGGCAGCACTCCTAGTTGACCGTTCTCCCCCGTCTGTAGTCACTGCGCGGGCGCTGTTAGACAGCATCAGCCCCACAGGTCTGCTCCTCACTGAGCCCTCTGGAGTTCTGCTCTAACCGACTCACTGGTGGGTTTTTCCATCTCTGCTCTTTCTGCTGACATCTCCTCAGTCCGAGCTCCAAGCTCTAACTAACTCCTCCTATCTCTCTTTCCTTCCCCACTTGTGTCTGCCTACGCCACCTAGCAACCAGACTCTCTTACCACACCCCTTGAGAGGAGATGGAAGCTCTCACCCCCTCCACTATTCCAGTGAAGGCGTAGGCTCTGCCCCCTCCTGGGTTCCCCAGGGGTCCTCTCTTAGGTACATGTGTGAGGCCTGATCACTATGCGCCTGTGTTCCACACCCCAGTCAGCCATCTGGATTACCTGTATTGTACTGTCCCAGCATGGGTGCAGCACTCAGTGGTGCCTGACCAGGTCAGGGGCGCCACAGCTGCAGAACCTCATAATACATCAGCTGCCGCAGAACCTCATCATACAAACGTCAGCTGCTACAGAACTTTATAATATACATATCAACTGCTTTAGAATCTTATAATACACATCTCAATTGCTACTGAACCTCAGTACACATCTCAGGTGCAGCAGAACCTAATATTATGTATCTCAGCTGCTTTAGAACCTTATAATACACACTTCCGCTGCTGCAAAACCTCATTTTACACCCCTCAGGGTCTGCAGAACCTTATAATGCCCACCTCAGCTGCTGTAGAACCTCAATACACATCAGCTGCTGCAAAAGCTTGTAATATAAAACTCAGCTGCAGAAGAGCCATATATAATGTATCTCAGCTGCTACAGAACCTTATATTACACATCTCATCTGCTGCTCATATTACACATCTCAGCTGCAGCATAACCCTTTAATGCACACCTCAGCTGCTGCAGAATCTGATAATACACACCTCAGCTGCTGCTCATATTAGACATCTCAGCTGCAGCATAACCGTTTAATACACACCTTAGCTGCTGAAGAGCCTTCTTAAATATGCATCTCAGCTGCTTTAGAACCTTATAATACACACCTCAGCTTCAGCAGAACCTTTTAATACACACCTCAGCTGCTGCAGAAGCTCCTCATACACAATTCAGTTGCTGAAGAACCTTATAATTCACACTTCGGTTGCTGCAGAATTTTATCACACACCTCAGCTGTTGTAGAACCCCAATATATATATAGCTGCTGCAGAACCTTGTAATACTCATCTCAGCTGCTGCAAGACCTAATACCCACCTCAGCTGCTGAAGAATCTTGTAAATATAAATCTCAGCTTCTTTCAAACCTTATAATGCACATCTCGACTGCTGCTGAACCTCATAGTACACATCTCAGGTGCAGCAGAACCTTTTAATACACACCTTAGCTGCTGCAGAACCTCATCATACACACCACAGCTGCTGTAGAACTTCATCATACACACAGCTGCTGCAGAACCTCATTATACACACCTCAACTGCTGCGGAACCTCATTTTACACAGCTGTTGAAGAACCTTATTATACACACCTCAGCCGCTTAAGAATCTCATTATATACACCTCAGCTGCTACAGAACCTTATAATACCAAAGTCAGCTGCTGAAGACCTTTATAATGCAAACCTCAGCTGCTGAAGAGCCTTACAATACACATCTCAACTGCTGCAGAACCTAATACACACCTCAGCTGCTGCAGAACCTTATAAATATGCATCTCAGCTGCTTTAGAGCTTTATAATACACATCTCAGCTCCTGCTGAACCTCATAATACACATCTCAGCTGCAGCAGAACCTTTTAATACACACCTGGGCTGCTGCACAACCTCATCATACACACATCAGTTGTTGCAGAATCTTATAATATGCATCTCAGCTGCTTTAGAATCTTATAACACACATCTCAGCTGCTGCTGAACCTCATAGTACACATCTCAGCTGCAACACAATCTTTTAATACACACCTCAGCTGCTGCAGAACCTCATAATACATAGATCTTTTGCTGAAGAACCGTAAAATACACACTTCAGCTGCTGCAGAATCTTATCACACCTCAGGGGCAGCGGAACCTAGTAATAAACACCTCAGCTGCTGAAGAACCTCATAATGCACATTTCAGCTGCAGGAGAACTTTTAATACACACCTCAGTTACTGCAAAATTTTATATTTCACATCTCAGCTGCTGAAGAAACTTTTATAATATGTATTTCAGCTGCTTTAGAACTTTATTATACACATCTCAGGTGCTGACGAACCTCATAATACACAAATCAGCTGCTGCAGAATCTTGTAATGTCCAACTCAGCTGCTGAAGAACCTTATAATACACACCTCAGCTTCTGAAGAATTTTAATAGACCTCAGGTGCTGCAGAATATTATACTACACACCCCAGCTGCTGCAGAACTTCATAATACACATCTCAGCTGCTGCAGAAGCTTATATTATACACCTCAGCTGCTGCAAAACCTAATACCCACCTCAGCTGCTGAAGAATCTTGTAAATATGCATCTCAGCTTCTTTAGAACCTTATAATACACATCTCATCTGCTGCTGAACCTCATAATACACATCTCAGGTGCAGAAGAGCCTTAGATAATGCATCTCAGCTGCTGCAGAACCTCATAATACATATCAGCTGCTGCAGAACCTCATCATACAAACGTCAGCTGCTGCAGAACTTTATAATATACATATCAACTGCTTTAGAACCTTATAATACACATCTCAATTGCTACTGAACCTCAGAACACATCTCAGGTGCAGCAGAACCTAATATTATGTATCTCAGCTGCTTTAGAACCTTATACTTATAATACACACTTCCGCTGCTGCAAAACCTCATTTTACACCCCTCAGGGTCTGCAGAACCTTTTAATGCCCACCTCAGCTGCTGTAGAACCTCAATACACATCAGCTGCTGCAAAAGCTTGTAATATAAAACTCATCTGCAGAAGAGCCATATATAATGTATCTCAGCTGCTACAGAACCTTATATTAGACATCTCAGCTGCAGCAGAACCTCATCATACACAACTCAGTTGCTGCAGAACCTAAGTTCAGCTGTTGATGAACTTTATAATACACACCTCAGCTTCTGCAGACTTTCATAATACACCTCAGCTGCTGCAGAATCTGATAATACACATCTCAGCTGCTGCTCATATTACACATCTCAGCTGCTGCTCATATTACACATCTCAGCTGCAGCATAACCCTTTAATACACACCTTAGCTGCGCAATAACCTTATAATATGCATCTCAGCTGCTTTAGCTCCTTAAAATATACTTCTCAGCTGCTGCAGAATCTTATCACACACCCCAGCTGCTGCAGAACCTAATACACACCTTAGCTACTGAAGAGCCTTCTTAAATATGCATCTCAGCTGCTTTAGAACCTTATAATAATACACAACTCAGCTTCAGCAGAACCTTTTAATACACACCTCAGCTGCTGCAGAAGCTCCTCATACACAATTCAGTTGCTGCAGAACCTTACAATTCACACTTCGGTTGCTGCAGAATTTTATCACACACCTCAGCTGTTGTACAACCCCAATATATATATAGCTGCTGCAGAACCTTGTAATACACAACCCAGCTGCAGAAGAGCCTTTTATAATGTATCGCAGCTCCTGCAGAACCTCATAATACACATCTCAGCTGCTGCAGAAGCTTATATTATACACCTCAGCTGCTGCAAAACCTAATACCCACCTCAGCTGCTGAAGAATCTTGTAAATATGAATCTCAGTTTCTATCGAACCTTATAATACACATCTCATCTGCTGCTGAACCTCATAATACACATCTCAGGTGCAGAAGAGCCTTAGATAATGCATCTCAGCTGCTGCAGAACCTCATAATACACACCACAGCTGCTGTAGAACTTCATCATACACACAGCTGCTGCAGAACCTCATTATACACACCTCAACGGCTGTGGAACCTCAATATACAAAGCTGTTGAAGAACCCTATTATACACACCTCAGCTGCTTAAGAATCTCATTATAAACACCTCAGCTGCTACAGAACCTTATAATACCAAAGTCAGCTGCTGAAGACCTTTATAATGCAAACCTCAGCTGCTGAAGAGCCTTACAATACACATATCAACTGCTGCAGAACCTAATACACACCTCAGCTGCTGCAGAACCTTATAAATATGTATCTCAGCTGCTTTAGAGCTTTATAATACACATCTCAGCTTCTGCTGAACCTCATAATACACATCTCAGCTGCAGCAGAACCTTTTAATACACACCTGGGCTGCTGCACAACCTCATCATTAGAGTTGAGCGCGGTTCGTGGTTCGTGGTTCTCCAGTTCGCGGCTCGAGTGATTTTGGGGCATGTTCTAGATCGAACTAGAACTCGAGCTTTTTGCAAAAGCTCGGTAGTTCTAGAAACGTTCGAGAACGGTTCTAGCAGCCAAAAAACAGCTAAATCATAGCTTGGTTTCTGCTGTAATAGTGTAAGTCACTCTGTGAATCAAACTATTATCACATTTCAGTGTATAGTGTGCGTGAACAGCGCCTTCAGATCACTGCTGTTTCTATAATGGCGATCGCCATTTTTTTTTTTTTTTTTTCTTGTCTTCCTTCCCTAAGTGCGCGCGTCTTGTGGGGCGGGCCAGCATGTCAGCCAATCCCAGACACACACACAGCTAAGTGGACTTTGAGCCAGAGAAGCAACGGCATGTGTGATAGGATCTGCATGTCACATGTCCCTGCATTATAAAACCGGACATTTTCTTCACGGACGCCATTATCTGCCTTCTGCGTCTTTGGTGTCAGACATCACTGTCGCAGCTCCGTCTTCCTGAGTCCTATAGCCGATACAGCTGTATGCGCTGCATACACAGCGTTAGACAGCTTAGGGAGAGCACTTTATAGCAGTCCTTTTAAGGGCTCCAACCGGCAGGGTCAGAGAGCCATAGGTGACAGGTCCTGCAAACAGCAACAGCGTCTGTGTAGCCCAGGTCAGGGATTTCCTACCTGCATTTCACCATTAGGAGGGAATAGAAAGGCAGGCTTCCATTCCTCTACCCAGAGCACCACAATCCTGCCACTGTACCCTCTTGTCCTCTGCACACTCCAACTGATAACTAAGCCATTATACTAGCAAACACTCAGTGTACCTAGTGGCATCCTATACGTGGCTATTGGACTTTGCTATAGTCCCACTAGTGCAAAGACATTTGCAGAGCGCGTCTGCCTGCATTGCACACTACAACTCATTCTAAACAAGCCATTATACTAGCAAACACTCAGTGTACCTAGTGGCATCCTATACGTGGCTATTGGACTTTGCTATAGTCCCACTAGTGCAAAGACATTTGCAGAGCGCGTCTGCCTGCATTGCACACTACAACTCATTCTAACCAAGCCATTATACTAGCAAACACTCAGTGTACCTAGTGGCATCCTATACGTGGCTATTGGACTTTGCTATAGTCCCACTAGTGCAAAGACATTTGCAGAGCGCGTCTGCCTGCATTGCACACTCCAACTCATTAAAACCAAGCCATTATACTAGCAAACACTCAGTGTACCTAGTGGCATCCTATACGTGGCTATTGGACTTTGCTATAGTCCCACTAGTGCAAAGACATTTGCATAGCGCGTCTGCCGGCATTGCACACTCAAACTCATTTTAACTAAGCCATTATACTAGCAAACACTCAGTGTACCTAGTGGCATCCTATACGTGGCTATTGGACTTTGCTATAGTCCCACTAGTGCAAAGACATTAGCAGAGCACATCTGCCTGCATTGCACACTACAACTCATTCTAACCAAGCCATTATACTAGCAAACACTCAGTGTACCTAGTGGCATCCTATACGTGGCTATTGGACTTTGCTATAGTCCCACTAGTGCAAAGACATTTGCATAGCGCGTCTGCCTGCATTGCACACTCAAACTCATTTTAACTAAGCCATTATACTAGCAAACACTCAGTGTACCTAGTGGCATCCTATACGTGGCTATTGGACTTTGCTATAGTCCCACTAGTGCAAAGACATTAGCAGAGCACATCTGCCTGCATTGCACACTACAACTCATTCTAACCAAGCCATTATACTAGCAAACACTCAGTGTACCTAGTGGCATCCTATACGTGGCTATTGGACTTTGCTATAGTCCCACTAGTGCAAAGACATTTGCAGAGCGCGTCTGCCTGCATTGCACACTCCAACTCATTAAAACCAAGCCATTATACTAGCAAACACTCAGTGTACCTAGTGGCATCCTATACGTGGCTATTGGACTTTGCTATAGTCCCACTAGTGCAAAGACATTTGCATAGCGCGTCTGCCTGCATTGCACACTCAAACTCATTTTAACTAAGCCATTATACTAGCAAACACTCAGTGTACCTAGTGGCATCCTATACGTGGCTATTGGACTTTGCTATAGTCCCACTAGTGCAAAGATATTAGCAGAGCACATCTGCCTGCATTGCACACTCCAACTTTTTTAAACTAAGCAATTTTACTAGCAAACACTCAGTGTACCTAGTGGCATCCTAAACGTGGCTATTGGACTTTGCTATAGTCCCACTAGTGCAAAGACATTTGCAGAGCACGTCTGCCTGCATTGCACACTACAACTCATTGTTACTAAGCCATTATACTAGCAAACACTCAGTGTACCTAGTTGTATCCTAAACGTGGCTATTGTACTTTTGTCTATTCACAGTATTGGAACGATATTTGCAGCACGTCTGCCTGCATTGCACACTCTAACTTTTTTAAACTCAGCCATTTATAGTAGCAAACACTCAGTGTACCTAGTTGTATCCTAAACGTGGCTATTGTACTTTTGTCAATTCACAGTATTGGAACGTTATTTGCAGCACGTCTGCCTGCATTGCACACTCAAACTTTTTTAAACTCAGCCATTTATAGTAGCAAACACTCAGTGTACCTAGTTGTATCCTAAACGTGGCTATTGTACTTTTGTCTATTCACAGTATTGGAACGATATTTGCAGCACGTCTGCCTGCATTGCACACTCTAACTTTTTTAAACTCAGCCATTTATAGTAGCAAACACTCAGTGTACCTAGTTGTATCCTAAACGTGGCTATTGTACTTTTGTCAATTCACAGTATTGGAACGTTATTTGCAGCACGTCTGCCTGCATTGCACACTCAAACTTTTTTAAACTCAGCCATTTATAGTAGCAAACACTCAGTGTACCTAGTTGTATCCTAAACGTGGCTATTGTACTTTTGTCAATTCACAGTATTGGAACGTTATTTGCAGCACGTCTGCCTGCATTGCACACTCAAACTTTTTTAAACTCAGCCATTTATAGTAGCAAACACTCAGTGTACCTAGTTGTATCCTAAACGTGGCTATTGTACTTTTGTCTATTCACAGTATTGGAACGTTATTTGCAGCACGTCTGCCTGCATTGCACACTCTAACTTTTTTAAACTCAGCCATTATACTAGCAAACACTCACTGTACCTAGTTGTATCCTAAACGTGGCTATTGTACTTTTGTCAATTCACAGTATTGGAACGTTATTTGCAGCACGTCTGCCTGCATTGCACACTCAAACTTTTTTAAACTCAGCCATTATACTAGCAAACACTCACTGTACCTAGTTGTATCCTAAACGTGGCTATTGTACTTTTGTCAATTCACAGTATTGGAACGTTATTTGCAGCACGTCTGCCTGCATTGCACACTCAAACTTTTTTAAACTCAGCCATTTATAGTAGCAAACACTCAGTGTACCTAGTTGTATCCTAAACGTGGCTATTTTACTTTTGTCTATTCACAGTATTGGAACGATATTTGCAGCACGTCTGCCTGCATTGCACACTCTAACTTTTTTAAACTCAGCCATTATACTAGCAAACACTCACTGTACCTAGTTGTATCCTAAACGTGGCTATTGTACTTTTGTCAATTCACAGTATTGGAACGTTATTTGCAGCACGTCTGCCTGCATTGCACACTCAAACTTTTTTAAACTCAGCCATTATACTAGCAAACACTCACTGTACCTAGTTGTATCCTAAACGTGGCTATTGTACTTTTGTCAATTCACAGTATTGGAACGTTATTTGCAGCACGTCTGCCTGCATTGCACACTCAAACTTTTTTAAACTCAGCCATTTATAGTAGCAAACACTCAGTGTACCTAGTTGTATCCTAAACGTGGCTATTTTACTTTTGTCTATTCACAGTATTGGAACGATATTTGCAGCACGTCTGCCTGCATTGCACACTCTAACTTTTTTAAACTCAGCCATTATACTAGCAAACACTCACTGTACCTAGTTGTATCCTAAACGTGGCTATTGTACTTTTGTCAATTCACAGTATTGGAACGTTATTTGCAGCACGTCTGCCTGCATTGCACACTCAAACTTTTTTAAACTCAGCCATTATACTAGCAAACACTCACTGTACCTAGTTGTATCCTAAACGTGGCTATTGTACTTTTGTCAATTCACAGTATTGGAACGTTATTTGCAGCACGTCTGCCTGCATTGCACACTCAAACTTTTTTAAACTCAGCCATTTATAGTAGCAAACACTCAGTGTACCTAGTTGTATCCTAAACGTGGCTATTGTACTTTTGTCTATTCACACTACTGCAAATCTATGTGCAGCACCTCTGCATGACAACCTCGTGCTCTGTTTTTAATAAGCTATAATGATAGCACAAAATACTGCCATTTTGTGGCATCATAGAACTGGCTGTTGTATTCCATTAGTGCCCCACTGGTGACAAGCTATTTCTAGCACCTCTACATCACACCCTCATGCACATTTAGCTACGCTAATGTTATAGCAAACTCATGGAATTCATTGCTGCATTTCATAATTCGGAGGGATAGAAAGTCAGGCTTCCTTTAGCTTTTCCTTCTGTTCATAGACAGCATCTCCAAGACAAATTTCCCCTCCACGTCTAAGTGTGGAGAGGCAGCTAGTGCGCATGCGTGTGCCGATGTACCCCAGCTGCAGCATAATTACAGTGTTTCGCCTAGTGAGTATGCTCAGCCTGACTGTGCCATTCCTGACGCTAAGTCTTCATTTCGGGATACAGCGCATGCTCCCACACTAAGTGTGAAAAGCCTCTTTGCACAGGTGCTTGCATTCTGTGCCGGGTCTAAGTCCTGTTTTGTGCCTAGACACCATGCTAAAGCTGATAGTCTTTTTTCAGAGACTGTATTTCATGCTACTGAGCATGCTCAGGCACTTCCTGCATCAGAGACTAGGTCCGGTAATGAACTCTTTGGCCCTGGCCCTGATGTGGGGGTCCCATATAGACCACAGGGCATCAGGTGTCCTCCCAAATGGCTTGCAGAGGCCCACACCTATGACTTGTCACCGCATTATTGATGGTCAGACGATGACTGGTGAGGTGTTTGGGTCATGGCAGCCATGAGGTCATCATTGAAGTTGCGTTTCCAAATAGGACGCTAGTTATGCCACTCATGACGTGTCACTCTGCTTTTGTCTCCAGGAGGTGCATTGTGGTTCACCCTGGTTTGGGGCGGACCCAGGTTATAAAAGGGGCTGGAGCCAACAAGGAGGTGCGCAGTCTTCTATTATGCTCCGAAAGAGCACACCTCCATGTGTTGAACCCATTGCGGCTTTAGGCCAGAGGTAGGCAGGGATAGGGTGGTGGATGCAGGCCACCACCACAGTTGGTAACGCAGAACGGTTAAGACCAGCTCCTGTCCTAACAGTCCTGCTTGTGCAGCCCAGTGGCATTAACAGGCCTGCTGCTGCTGATGCGCCTGCTGTCCACAGGTGTGGCCCCTACGCACACGGTCAGCGTACTCAATGGCCCCTGTGTTGTTAACAGGGAGTTCCTGGGCTGGGTGGGCATGTGGACCCTGTGACGCTAACAGGGCTCACAGTCTCCAGATCCGAATGGCGTCTAACTCGGTTCAGGCTACTATTAGTTTCATAGCCACACAGCTCTGTATCCTCCACCAAACCTTCAAGTTGCCAACCTCTCCTTTTCCAACTGGGAGCACGGTGGACACTGACTGCTGAAGGTGATATATACCTTTCTCTTTCTTTTCTTATTAATTTTTGTTATATAGCGGTCACAGATTATATACCACTTTATCCAAATCTGCCAGTCCCACTGTAACAGATGTTGTTTCTTCAGCAAATGTTACAGTTGTTTAACCACCAAATCCACGGACCAAAATTTTTTTCCCCTTTCCAACACACCTGTTCCCCTTTCCAACAGCATCTGTCCTTTTTCAACTCATTTTGGGATATGACCAAAAGTGCAACTGTGCAGGGACACCGTACTCAACGCCATCTCAGCACAGCAGCCATCCCTCGGTCCCTCCGATGTGGACAAGTAAAAGACCATTTCCTCCTATCCATGACAAAGTGTTGAGATTCACTCTGTGCAGCACTGGTGTTTAGTGGAAAAGTAGATCTAAGATTGCGTACCACATTCTGCAGATACTCCTGTATACGTGCGTCTATTTCTATGGCAGGAATTAGTTCGCCAAATTTTGTCTTGTACCGGGGATCTAACAGTGTGGCAACCCAGTATTCAGGATTACTTCAAATTCATACAATCCGAGGGTCATGTAGGTAGTGCAGCAAGAAGGCGCTCATGTGTCTTGTGCATCCAGGAGGACCAAGTCCTTGGTGTGTTGGTGGCAGAGAGGTGAGAATCGTGCATCCTTCCTCTGCCCTCTACCCACAACCTCGCACAACCGAAATGTGAGCAAGCTCTCACTCATCTGCTGAGTCTTCCATGCCCATCGCCAGTTCGTCCTCCATTTCTTCATGGGCTCCTGCACTTTCATCAACACTTTTTGCTGATACTATGCGCCCTTGTTAATCCCTCTCCCTCACCATGACTGCCGCATAGGTGCCGCTGACCATCTGGACCTCGTAGATCTTGTTATCCCTTCCGCATATGACTCCTCCTGTACTTCCTCCCCTTCCTCTTGTCCCAACACCTGACTCCGAATAATAATTACAGTGTGCTCCATCATGTAGATGACCAGAATTGTCACGCTGAGAATGACATTGCCAGTGCTAAACATCTTCGTCGACATTTCAAAACTGTGTAGCAGGGTGCATAGGTCCTTGATCTGACACCACTCCAGCAGCGTGATCTGCACCACCTCTGGATCAACTTATCCCAGGCTATATGTCTTACCGTATTTCAGCAGGGCTCTGCGGTGCTGCCACACACGCTGCAACATGTGCAGATTCCAATTCCTGCGTGTCGGAACATCGCATTTCCGGCGTTTAACTGCCAGACCCTAAGACTTCCGGAGTGATGAAAGTTGTTGAGCTGCTGTGTGCGCACGATGGAAGTGAGCACATAGCGAGCGTGCCCGCTGCACAAGGCCATGTAGGCCGTGATGGTGTTTTAAAAATTGCTGGAGAATTCGGATCAACACGTGAGCCATAAAAGGCACGTGTGTCACATTGCCCTGAGGATGGCCCGCAGCCAGGTTTGCATCATTGCCGCACACGGCTGTTAAGTCACCAACGGAGTCCGCTCCGTCAATTTGTACTCCGGTCGCCAGGTGACAACGTGTTCCTTTCATGAATAGTGCTGATGATGGGAGAGTAGTCGATGCCAGCGGCGCAGGTGGACGCAGGTTATGCTCACCCACTGGGCTGCATTACCTTGACAGATGCAGAATCTCTGGCTGAATGTAGCTGGTGGGTATCTCACAGATGAAATACCATCATTCAGCTACAACCAATGGGAAGACACCACACCCTTTTTTATGCCCATCCTGTCTGCAGACCACTGCCAGACATAGCTATGAACCTCTGGTTAATTTTACCCCCAGTTCAGTTTTATGATTTTGTGTGCTTGTTACCTGACTACTTTTCCTGCTTGCTGTTTATGTACCTTGTTGGCCGATACGCATTTCACCTCTGCTTGTTTTCTGATTAAGTCCTGGCCGTCCCATTCTGTTCCTGTTCCTCAATTAATGTTTTGACCCTGCCTGACTACTATTCTCTGTAATAGCGGTGTGACTCACATTTCCCATACATTTCAAAGTAAAACTTTGACCGCCTGATGGCATTGAGCTCTGCTGCCAGCATAGTAAGGAGGTGTGTGGTAGTCCTTGTGCGCAGTTGCAAGGAAGGGTGGCCTGACCACACAGGGTTTGCGCAAAGGTAGAGGACCCACACGAGGTTGAAGAGGCAGAAGCAGTGTATTAACTTCTACATACAGAACAAGGATTGAAACAACTCGTGGGGACGGCAAGACTTGTACAGCAGACCCTTCTCCATCTCTCACCATAGTTTGCCAGTGCCCAGTCAGTGACATGTAATGACCCTGTCTATGCTTACTGGTCCAAGTATCTGTGTTGAAATGCACCCTGTCGCACACAGATTTTCTCAAGGAAGTGGTGATGTTGTGTGCGACATGCCGGTGTAGCGCGGGCATGCTTTTCTTGGAGAAGCAGTGGTGATTGGGCATCTGGTACTGGGGCACAGCGACAGACATAAGGTCTGTAAAATCCTGTGTGTCCACTACGCGTAAAGGCAGCATTTCGGTAGCCAACAGCTTACAGAGGGATAGAGTCAACCACTTAGCTTTGTCATGGGTCGCAGTAAGTGGCCTTTTATTTGACCACATCTGAGGGACAGAGATCTGGCTGCTGTCTGTAGACGGTGTTGAGTAGGGTGTCCCTGGAAAAATGCAGGTTTGTGAGAAAAGTGCAGGCGGAGACATGATGTTGGCTTCATCTTGCCTTCAGATCTGTTCATCTTGTATCATTTTTAAAAAACACAGCAAGCAAGGGTTACTCCAAGCGGAGTCTCCCTTTTTTTCCAAAAATTGGGCCCCACACAGACACCTTATCAGTGGCAGCACTTGTGCCCTAGTTGCAAACAGGATGTTTTGATTTGCATCAAGCACATTCCAAATCCACAAGCATTTACTCTCCCCAGGATGACACAGGGGTAGTAAATTCCTTCTGGATCCATGACTTGTTCATTTTGATGAACGTCAGTCTGTCCACATTGTCACTGGACAGACGCGTGCGCTTATCTGTCAGCACACACCCAGCAGCACTGAAGACACGTTCAGAGACAACGCTGGCAGCTGGACACGACAAAATCTTCGAGGCGTAACTGGAGAGCTCTTGACATTTTTCTAGATTTGAAGCACAAAAGGAGCAAGGCTCCATTTGCAAAGTCATTGCATCGATGTTCATTTGGAGATACTCCTGTATCATCCTCTCCATCCGTTGACTATGTGTCAGACTTGTTGTCTCTGGTGGCCTTGCAAAGGAGGGTCTAAAAAAATTATGAAAAGATTCCATAAAATTGCTGTTACCAGCACCAGATACGGTCCTACTGGTACGGGTAGACTGTTGAAGATGACGAGGCCGTCCCATGTTTGTCAAGTTACAACTGGGAGAATCACTCCCTTCACCTGCACGGTTGTTTGGTGGAAAAGCCGAGCTAAGATCGAGTAACAGCTTCTGCTGATACTCCTGCATACGTGCGTCCCTTTCTATGGGTGGAATTATGTCACAAAATTTGGACTTGTCCCGGGGATCTAATAGTGTGGCAAGCCAGTAGTCATCATCACTTCTAATTTTGACAATACGAGGGTCATGTTGGAGGTAGTGCAACAAGAAGGCACTCATGTGTCTTGCGCAGCCATGCGCACCAAGTCCACGCTGTGTTTGTGGCATAGAGGTGCTAACCGTTCTTTCTTCCTCTGTCATCTCCCCCCAACCTCTTTCAACTGAAATTTGACCAAGGTCCCCCTCATCTGCTGAGTCTTCCATGTCCATGGACAGTTCGTCCTCCATATCTTCATGTCCTCCTGCACCTTCCTCAACATCTCACCTGCTACCATGCGCCCTTGTTGATCCCTGTCCCCCATGGTCCCATGCCTGCCGCGTTGGTGATGATGAACGTCTGGACCTTGGTGATGTTGTTGTGTCTTGCGCATATGAATCCTCCTGTAGTTCCTCCCCTTCCTGTTGTCCCACCCCCTGACTACGAATAGTGTTTAGCGTGTGCTCCAGCATGTAAATGACTGTAATCGTCATGCTGATAATGGCATTGTCAGCGCTAAACATATTCGTCGCCATGTCGAAACTGTGCAGAAGGGTGCATAGGTCCTTGATCTGAGATCACTCCATCAGGGTGATCTGCCCCACTTCTGCATCTCGTTGGCCCAGGCTATACATCATGACGTATTGCACCAGGGCTCGCCGGTGCTGCCACAGTCGCTGTAACATGTGGAGAGTTGAATTCCAGCGTGTCGCCACATCGCATTTCAGGCGATGAACCGGCAGGCCGAAAGACTTCTGGAGCGATGCAAGTCGCTCAGGTGCGGCGGTTGAACGGCGGAAGTGAGCACTGCAGACAGTTTCCGTGCCCTGGTCAGAAGGCCATCTAGGCCGGGATAGTGTGTTAAAAATTGCTGGACAACAAGGTTAAACACGTGAGCCATACAAGGCACGTGTGTCACCTTGCCCAGGCGAAGGGCCGCACCCAGGTTTGCAGCATTGTCGCACACGGCCTTACCAGGCTGCAGGTTGAGTGGAGACAACCATTTATCAAAATCAGTCTCCAGAGCTGCCCACAACTCAGTCGCTGTGTGACTCCTATTTCAAAGACATGTCAAGCTAAAGACCGCCTGATGCCGTTGCGCTCTGCTACCAGCATAGTAATGAGGGGTGCGTGATTCCTTCTGCGCAGTGAGAACGCTGGTGGCCTGACCAGGCAGGCTTGGGGCGGAGGTGGAGGACCCAGATGAGGTGGAGGATGCAGAAGCAGTGGCGGAACTTGGACAGACAGAGGATTGACACACAAGTCGTGGGGACGGCAAGACTTGTGCAGCAGACCCTTCACCATCTATCACCATAGTTACCCAGTGGCCAGTCAGCGACATGTAACGTCCCTGTCCATGCTTACTGGTCCAAGTATCGGTGGTGAAATGCACCCGTTCACACACAGAGTTTCTCAAGGAAGCGGTGATGTTGTGTGCGACATGCTGGTGTAGCGCGGGCACACCTTTCTTAGAGAAGTAGTGGCGACTAGGCATCTGGTACTGGGGCACAGCGACAGACATAAGGTCTCTAAAATCCTGTGTGTCCACTAGGCGGAAAGGCAGCATTTCTGTAGTCAACAGCTTACAGAGGGATAGAGTCAACCTCTTCGCTTTGTCATGGGTCGCAGGAAGTGGCCTTTTATTTGACCACATCTGAGGGACAGAGATCTGGCTGCTGTGTGTAGACGGTGTTGAGTCGGGTGTCCCTGGAAAAATGCAGCTTTGTGAGGAAAGTGCAGGCGGAGACATGATGTTGCCTTCATCCAAAGTTGGTGCTATCGATGTCTGAGAGAGCTGTACACACTCACTTGTTTCCCCTTCCAAACCAACTGACGACCTACCAAGCAAACTGCCTGTTGCGGTTACAGTGGTGGAAGTTGTGGGTGGAAAAACAGGTGTGACAGCTGTCCCCACAGTCCTAGAAGATGACGAGCGCGCGGATGCACTGGAAGGGGCAGGCGGTGGATGGTTCGCTCCGCTAGGCCGCATTGCAGCACGGTGAGCTTCCCATCGGGCCATATGATATTTATTCATGTGACGATTCATGGAAGAAGTTGTCAAACTGCTGAGGTTTTGACCTCTACTAAGAGAACCATGACAAATTTTACAGATCACATAATTTGGGCGATCTTTTTCTATGTCAAAAAAGGACCTGGCTAGGCAAGGCTTAGAGGCCATGCGACCTGTTGATCCACCCCGAATAATGCTCAGAGGCAGAGTGGTGGCTGAGGATGCAGTTGTAGACGTGCTACCAGTGCTCCGACTGTGTCCAGGAAGGCGCCAGGTTACTTCGACGTCGGTTGCATCCTCCTCCACCGCCTCTGTTGACCTCCTCGAGTGTCTGACTGTGGGTTGACAGTAGGTGTGATCTAGAACTTAATCATCAATTGTTGTGTTTGCACTCCCCTACCCCTCAGACCGAGTTTCTTCTTGCCCTGACCGAATATTTAAGTTGTCATCCCAATCGGGTATCTGCGTCTCATCTTCATCAGTATGTTCCTCATTGCCTATAACCACAGTTGTTGGAAAGGCAGCATTTTGGTAGCCAACAGTTTGCATATGATGAAAGTCAACCTCCAAGCCATTTCATGCCCTTCTAAAAGCATGTAAAACACAGCGAGGGGACTCCAACCACAGTCTCCCTCGTTGCCACTAACTGGGCCACACACACCCCACTTGACTGGCATCGGTTGACCCCCCCTTTTGACAAAGAAAAAGATGCTTTGCATGAAGCACTCTCAAAAATACGCGTGCCTTTCCCGTCCCCTGGCTGACCCAGGGGAAGAAAAGTCCTCTGAGAGCCATGACTTGTTCATCTTGGTTCTTTTAGAGACACAGCGAGGGGACTCCAACCACAGTCTCCCTCGTTGCCACTAACTGGGCCACACACACCCCACTTGACTGGCATCGGTTGAGCCCCCTTTTGAAAAAGAAAAAGATGCTTTGCATGAAGCACTCTCAAAAATACGCGTGCCTTTCCCGTCCCCTGGCTGACCCAGGGGAAGAAAAGTCCTCTGAGAGCCATGACTTGTTCATCTTGGTTCTTTTAGAGACACAGCGAGGGGACTCCAACCACAGTCTCCCTCGTTGCCACTAACTGGGCCACACACACCCCACTTGACTGGCATCGGTTGAGCCCCCTTTTGAAAAAGAAAAAGATGCTTTGCATGAAGCACTCTCAAAAATACGCGTGCCTTTCCCGTCCCCTGGCTGACCCAGGGGAAGAAAAGTCCTCTGAGAGCCATGACTTGTTCATCTTGGTTCTTTTAGAGACACAGCGAGGGGACTCCAACCACAGTCTCCCTCGTTGCCACTAACTGGGCCACACACACCCCACTTGACTGGCATCGGTTGAGCCCCCTTTTGAAAAAGAAAAAGATGCTTTGCATGAAGCACTCTCAAAAATACGCGTGGCTTTCCCGTCCCCTGGCTGACCCAGGGGAAGAAAAGTCCTCTGAGAGCCATGACTTGTTCATCTTGGTTCTTTTAGAGACACAGCGAGGGGACTCCAACCACAGTCTCCCTCGTTGCCACTAACTGGGCCACACACACCCCACTTGACTGGCATCGGTTGACCCCCCCTTTTGACAAAGAAAAAGATGCTTTGCATGAAGCACTCTCAAAAATACGCGTGCCTTTCCCGTCCCCTGGCTGACCCAGGGGAAGAAAAGTCCTCTGAGAGCCATGACTTGTTCATCTTGGTTCTTTTAGAGACACAGCGAGGGGACTCCAACCACAGTCTCCCTCGTTGCCACTAACTGGGCCACACACACCCCACTTGACTGGCATCGGTTGACCCCCCCTTTTGACAAAGAAAAAGATGCTTTGCATGAAGCACTCTCAAAAATACGCGTGCCTTTCCCGTCCCCTGGCTGACCCAGGGGAAGAAAAGTCCTCTGAGAGCCATGACTTGTTCATCTTGGTTCTTTTAGAGACACAGCGAGGGGACTCCAACCACAGTCTCCCTCGTTGCCACTAACTGGGCCACACACACCCCACTTGACTGGCATCGGTTGAGCCCCCTTTTGAAAAAGAAAAAGATGCTTTGCATGAAGCACTCTCAAAAATACGCGTGCCTTTCCCGTCCCCTGGCTGACCCAGGGGAAGAAAAGTCCTCTGAGAGCCATGACTTGTTCATCTTGGTTCTTTTAGAGACACAGCGAGGGGACTCCAACCACAGTCTCCCTCGTTGCCACTAACTGGGCCACACACACCCCACTTGACTGGCATCGGTTGACCCCCCCTTTTGACAAAGAAAAAGATGCTTTGCATGAAGCACTCTCAAAAATACGCGTGCCTTTCCCGTCCCCTGGCTGACCCAGGGGAAGAAAAGTCCTCTGAGAGCCATGACTTGTTCATCTTGGTTCTTTTAGAGACACAGCGAGGGGACTCCAACCACAGTCTCCCTCGTTGCCACTAACTGGGCCACACACACCCCACTTGACTGGCATCGGTTGAGCCCCCTTTTGAAAAAGAAAAAGATGCTTTGCATGAAGCACTCTCAAAAATACGCGTGCCTTTCCCGTCCCCTGGCTGACCCAGGGGAAGAAAAGTCCTCTGAGAGCCATGACTTGTTCATCTTGGTTCTTTTAGAGACACAGCGAGGGGACTCCAACCACAGTCTCCCTCGTTGCCACTAACTGGGCCACACACACCCCACTTGACTGGCATCGGTTGAGCCCCCTTTTGAAAAAGAAAAAGATGCTTTGCATGAAGCACTCTCAAAAATACGCGTGCCTTTCCCGTCCCCTGGCTGACCCAGGGGAAGAAAAGTCCTCTGAGAGCCATGACTTGTTCATCTTGGTTCTTTTAGAGACACAGCGAGGGGACTCCAACCACAGTCTCCCTCGTTGCCACTAACTGGGCCACACACACCCCACTTGACTGGCATCGGTTGACCCCCCCTTTTGACAAAGAAAAAGATGCTTTGCATGAAGCACTCTCAAAAATACGCGTGCCTTTCCCGTCCCCTGGCTGACCCAGGGGAAGAAAAGTCCTCTGAGAGCCATGACTTGTTCATCTTGGTTCTTTTAGAGACACAGCGAGGGGACTCCAACCACAGTCTCCCTCGTTGCCACTAACTGGGCCACACACACCCCACTTGACTGGCATCGGTTGAGCCCCCTTTTGAAAAAGAAAAAGATGCTTTGCATGAAGCACTCTCAAAAATACGCGTGCCTTTCCCGTCCCCTGGCTGACCCAGGGGAAGAAAAGTCCTCTGAGAGCCATGACTTGTTCATCTTGGTTCTTTTAGAGACACAGCGAGGGGACTCCAACCACAGTCTCCCTCGTTGCCACTAACTGGGCCACACACACCCCACTTGACTGGCATCGGTTGACCCCCCCTTTTGACAAAGAAAAAGATGCTTTGCATGAAGCACTCTCAAAAATACGCGTGCCTTTCCCGTCCCCTGGCTGACCCAGGGGAAGAAAAGTCCTCTGAGAGCCATGACTTGTTCATCTTGGTTCTTTTAGAGACACAGCGAGGGGACTCCAACCACAGTCTCCCTCGTTGCCACTAACTGGGCCACACACACCCCACTTGACTGGCATCGGTTGAGCCCCCTTTTGAAAAAGAAAAAGATGCTTTGCATGAAGCACTCTCAAAAATACGCGTGCCTTTCCCGTCCCCTGGCTGACCCAGGGGAAGAAAAGTCCTCTGAGAGCCATGACTTGTTCATCTTGGTTCTTTTAGAGACACAGCGAGGGGACTCCAACCACAGTCTCCCTCGTTGCCACTAACTGGGCCACACACACCCCACTTGACTGGCATCGGTTGAGCCCCCTTTTGAAAAAGAAAAAGATGCTTTGCATGAAGCACTCTCAAAAATACGCGTGCCTTTCCCGTCCCCTGGCTGACCCAGGGGAAGAAAAGTCCTCTGAGAGCCATGACTTGTTCATCTTGGTTCTTTTAGAGACACAGCGAGGGGACTCCAACCACAGTCTCCCTCGTTGCCACTAACTGGGCCACACACACCCCACTTGACTGGCATCGGTTGAGCCCCCCTTTTGACAAAGAAAAAGATGCTTTGCATGAAGCACTCTCAAAAATACGCGTGCCTTTCGCCTCCCCTGGCTGACCCAGGGGAAGAAAAGTCCTCTGAGAGCCAGGTCCACATTGTCAGTGGACAGACACGTGTGCTTATCTGCCAGCAGACCCCCAGCAGCACTGAAGACAGGTTCCGAGAGAACGCTGGCTGCAGGACACGACAAGATCCTCAAGGCGTACGTGGCGAGCTCAGGCAATTTATCCAGATTGGAAGCCTAAAATGAGCAGGGCTCAAGTTGCACAATAATGGAATCGATGTTTCTTTGCATATACTCATATATCTGTGTGTCTCCCTCTTTTTCCTTGTCCAGCTGTTTTGTTTTCACATGAGTATATGTCCTTGTCACTTTCCCATGTGTTTGTGTTATGTTGTGAGTTGTTTGTCACCTTTTGGACACCTTTCAGGGTGTTTTCTAGGTGTTTTACTGTGTTTGTGATTGCCTGCCATTGTTTCCTATGGGCTCGAGTTCGGTTCGTCGAACGTTCGACGAGCCGAACTCGAGCCAGACCCCCCGTTCGGCGAACCGCCTCGAGCCGAACCGGGACCGGTTCGCTCATCTCTACTCATCATACACACATCAGTTCTTGCAGAACCTTATAATATGCATCTCAGCTGCTTTAGAATCTTATCAGACACATCTCATCTGCTGCTGAACCTCATAGTACACATCTCAGCTGCAATATAATCTTTTAATACACACCTCAGCTGCTGCAGAACCTCATAATACATACCTCTTTTGCTGCAGAACCGTAAACTAAAGCTTCTGAAGAATTTTAATAGACCTCAGCTGCTGCAGAATCTTATAATACACATCTCAGCTGCTTCAGAACCTCATAATACATATAAGCTGCTGCAGAACCTTATCATACAAACGTCAGCTGCTGCAGAATCTTATAATACACACCTCAGCTGCGGCAGAACCTCATAAAACACATCTCAGCTACTGCAGAAGCTTGTATTATACACATCAGCTGATGCAAAACCTAATACCCACCTCAGCTGCTGAAGAATCTTGTAAATATGAGTCTCAGCTGCTTTAGAATCTTATAATACACATCTCATCTGCTGCAGAACCTCATCATACACACCACAGCTCCTGTAGAACTTCATCATACACACAGCTGCTGTAGAACCTTATTATACACACCTCAACTGCTGCAGAACCTCATTTTATACAGCTGTTGAAGAACCTTATTATACACACCTCACCTGCTGCATAATCTCATTTTATACATATCTCAGCTGCTGTACAATCTCATTATACACATGTGAGTTGCTGCATTATCTCCTAATTCACCTCCGCTGCTGCTGCTAATGATGCAGTACAGAATGGCTTTCATACCTCTACGATACTGAATCATACCTATACTAAATATACATATGCTAAATCATTGCTTGTGATGTGCAGACAGCAGTGATGCCATGTAACGTATGAGTAGAGATGAGTGGACCTGAACTTTAAAGTTCGGTGTTCATATCCAACACTGACTTTACTAGAAAAATAATCAGTGTTTTCTCTAGTCATCCTCCACGACAGCACCACAGGAAACACAAAGAGGTTAAAAAACTCCTCCCCACCTCCCCTTTCCAGTGTTGTTTCTTGTCCCTACTGGGGCACGAAGAGGACCTGTGGTGCTCTGTGGCCAATGACTAGAGTACTGTGGGAAAGTAAAACAATTTATCTTACCACCGGGCAGCTGAGGTCGGAGCTTTCCGCTTCCCTCCTCCATCGCTGCTCCCATCTCCCCTGGATTCGGGACCTGCCTGCTCTCCCTGCGTCTCACATGAGGTAAAGCGGAGCATGTTCGACATGTCAGGGGCCTCCTTGAGCTCCCCGATACCTCCTCCTTGCTAACGTGCGGTGGCAATGGCACGCAGTAAGTGACGTCACCGGCGCACGCGGAGATGACGTACTTCCGGGAATATTCATTCCACCCTAGAACGCAAGCGCTGTTTCAGCCCCGCTACAGCACCAATGGGTTTGCCTTCTCATGGAGAGACCTACCTGGACCGTCTGAGGATGAAGAGTCGCCCATATGGGATTATGGTGCTGGGGCCTCGCACTCACATGTAAGTGCCTGGCTTGAAAACAACCTAAAGTAGGACTGCATAATGGGCAATCTTTTCCGCTCTGTGCTGTAAAACCCAGCGCTACCCCTGATCCAGTAAGTATACTGTGATGGTGGGATGGAGAAAACGTCTAGCCTCAAGTGTATCATGTGCGCTAAGAAACTCCCGTCTTCCAGTAGTAAAAAGCTGTGTCACCCCTACACTGATCAGGTGGTCAGGGAAGAACATCCTTCCCTTATCAGCGGATCAAAAATCTTGTGCGCTAGGTACATTTCTCTTTAGCCTTCTCTCAAACACTACCCTTAGCGGGCCCGGCCCCGAAGAATGGAAGCCAAACCCCATTAAAGTGTCGGTCTCTGTCTCGAAAGAGGACCCATACTTCTCTCCCAGACCCTTAGGTGAGGATTATGACTTTGTGTCCGAAACAGAAGGAGGGCCTGAAAATGAAAGATACTTCTTCTCAGGAGCTGCGGGGAGCTGTGCGAGATACCATGGGGGTTAATGTAGAAAAGACTACGAAGCCAGTGCAGGACATAATGTTCGGCTGCCTGAAAGCCCAATAGTGCAAGATTCCCTGTTCATAAGAATATCCAGGACTAAATCCTTCAGAATAGGAGATTCCGGAGAGACGCCTAGGCACTCTCTTGGAGCTTAGACACTGGTTTCCCACTTGAGGACGATACAGCCGAAACTTGGGAACTTTCTAAAGGGGACGTCTAGGTCTCTAGAGTTGCCAAAAGACAGCATTTCCTTTTGAGGACTTTTCACAGCTCAGGGACCCAATGGATAGGAGGATGAAAGCCTGTTCGTGACATTGTGGGAAACCTTGTTAGTTCTAAGGAACACTAATGTAGCCTCCACAGGTATACAAGATCCCTATATATGTGGCTGGGACGACTTGAAGACCACCTCTCTCGGGACACCCACCAGAGAAGACCTATTAGCTTCCTTTCCACTGCTTCAGAAAGCTACAGGGTTCCTAGTAGACTCCTCGGCTGAATCAGTCCGTGTTGCTGCAAAATTAGCAGTACTTTCTAACTCCGCAAGAAGAGACCTATGACTCAAACTATGGAGTGATGAATAAACTGCTAAGATTAAAATTTGTAACATCCCCTTCAAGGGAAAGTATGTTTTTGGACCAGCTCTAGACGACCTTCTAGCCAAAGCCACAAAAAAACAATTCCGGAACAAAAACCCAAGAAATTTTTTCATGCTCTCAGGGCCAATTCTCTCATTATAAAGGAAGGGGTAAGTCATAACGGTGGAGCTACCCCAAGAGAGGAGAAAGTAGAAGTATCTTTTCCTCCCAGGAAATGCAAGAGCGTACCCAGCATCAGTATAAGCGATGACTCTGGCATGGCAGGAGGACATCTATCGAGAGTCTTCCCCCAATGGTCAACAGTCTCATGGAACCAATGGGTTCTGAACACCATCAAAGACGGAATGAAGATGGCATTCACCTTCTTTCCTCTACACCGCCTGGTTATCAACCACCCTGCCTCGACGACTTCCTGATACTTGTTCCTTCAGCCCCAATGCTCGAGCAGCATGTACAGAGGAACCTCATGGTACTGAAGGAACTAGGATGGATAGTGAACCAACAAAACTGATCTAAATCCATCTACGAAGAAGATTTTCCTCGGCATCCTACTGGCTTTAGACAGAATCAAATCCAGATTTCGGATCTCCACAGCCAGTGATCAGTAACTTTGAAATTGGCCATGTTAGTCCTAGGATCCATGACATCCTGCATTCAAACAGTAGCCTGGGCTCAGTTGCATACAAGAATGCTCCAAACAGCCATCTTAGCAGCCTGGGATGATTGCCCACGTCTCTATACAGGAAGCTTCCCCTATCTAGACCAATAAAATCATCTCTCCCAAGGTGGATGTCCATGAAAAACCTCCAAGGAGGAGCTGTTGGACTCCGAATTCTCCAGTAACAATAACCACAGACGCCAGCCAGCAAGGGGGGCATGGTGGCGCACATATCCTTCCAGGGGCTCTGAACGCACGAGATCAGTCTAAGGCCCTCAAACTACAGAGAACTAAATGCGGTGGATGAAGCACTCAAGGCAGCATCTCCACTGATCCAGAGATGATGGTGGCTCACCTTTGTCATCAAGGAAGCACTCGTCATAAAAAAGCCTAAAAATGTCTACGAAAATACTGAGCTGAGCAGAGAAGCACCTTCTATTTCTCTCCACATTTCATCTGAAGGGCTCCACAATCATGCAGGCAGTCTCTCAGTCAAAGAGATGTTAACTCGGGCGAGTGGGCTCTAAATTCAAAAGTATTTCAGAACTTAGTGGAGAGATGGGGCAACCCGGAAGTAGTCCACCTTGCAAGACAGCCGAACGCAAAAGTAAACCGTTGTTTTATTTCTAAATCCAACCGATTGGTGTCTTGCCGTGAATGCCCTCTCCCATTTGTGGGAGTTCAATTTAGCCTATGCCTTCCCATCAATTCCAGTGCTGGCAAAGATGCTATTCCACCAAGAGTTCACAAGCTCAGCCTAAAAATGTCTACAAAAATACTGAGCTGAGCAGAGAAGCACCTTCTATTTCTCTCCACATTTCATCTGAAGGGCTCCACAATCATGCAGGCAGTCTCTCAGTCAAAGAGATGTTAACTCGGGCGAGTGGGCTCTAAATTCAAAAGTATTTCAGAACTTAGTGGAGAGATGGGGCAACCCGGAAGTAATCCACCTTGCAAGACAGCCGAACGCAAAAGTAAACCGTTGTTTTATTTCTAAATCCAACCGATTGGTGTCTTGCCGTGAATGCCCTCTCCCATTTGTGGGAGTTCAATTTAGCCTATGCCTTCCCATCAATTCCAGTGCTGGCAAAGACGCTATTCCACCAAGAGTTCACAAGCTCAGCCTAATGGCATGGCTTCTGAAACCAAAATCCTAAAAGTCAGAGACCTGTCGGACAAGGGGATTGAGACGCTACAGAAAAGCCGAAATCTTGTTACGAACGCCATATTTGGGCAAACTATGGCAGACCTTCTCCTTCTGATGTGGATATGAATTACCAGATCCATTTTATCTTAAGGTGGCTCAGATCTTGGACTTTCTTCAGAATGGCTAGACAAAGGCCTAAACCTGGTACCTTCAAGATCCAAATCTCAGCCCGTAGCTTATACTTCGATGAAGATCTAGCAAGCTATCGGTGAGTTAGGTTTATGACTTCAGAAGTGCAACCGAAACAAATTTATCTAGTCCTTCGCCGGGACTTGAATATAGTCTTTAAGGGCCTAACACAACAACCCTTTGAGTCTATCACCTCAACAGATATTGAACCCTGTCCTGAAAAACTGTATCCTAGTAGCAATTACGTCAGCCAGACGAGTTGGTGAATTACAGACCACTACTAGACAGCCGTACCTAAAAATCCTGAACAACAGAATTATCTTCTATCAGGACCACTCATTTCTTCCAAAACTAGTATCGGATTTTCACAGATCCTAAGATATAATACTACCATCTTTCTGTCAGAATCCATGTGACGATAAAGGGGAATTTCATTCCTTAGATGTACGCAGGCTGTTTTTACACTATCTTCAGAGAACCGATTGTGTGAGGAAGAACCATAATCTCTATGTCCACATCATGGGGCGGAATATAGGTACAAATCTGACAAAAAACAAAATTGACACCTAGAGCAGTCAGCAAAGCTTACAAAAACCAAGCTCTATCTTCTCCGAAAGACTTCACAGCTCATTCTACCAGATCGGTGTCTGTCTCTTGGGCCGAGAAGGCTGACGCTTCCATCGAGCAGATATGCAGAGCCGCTATCTGGTGATCAGTCTATACCTTCACAAAACACTAAAAACTGAATTTACTGTCTAAAAAGGACTAAAGGCGGCTTTACACGGAGCGGCATCGCTAGCAATATCGCTAGCGATGGCACCCGCCCCCGTCGTGTGTGCGTCACGGGCAAATTGCTGCCCGTGGCGCACAATCTCACTTGTCCATGTCACATGTACAGCCCTCGCTAACGACGTCGCTATGGGCGGTGAACAACCTCCCCTGAAAGGGGGAGGTTCGGTCGGAGTCACAGCGGCGTCACAGAGCGGGCCACCAATAGAAGCGGAGGGACAGAAAGCAGCCGCATCTCCGTCACTCCCACCTCGGTGCTCGTTGAGGACACAGGTACGCTGTAGTTCATCGTTCCCGAGGTGTCACACATAGCGATGTGTGCTGCCATGGGAATGACGAACAACCTGCGCCCTCAACAACCAACGATTTTTTGAAAATGAATGACGTGTAAACGATGGACGATTTGGTGAGTATTTTCCATTGTTAACGGCCGCTCGTTGGTGTCGCACGCGACGACGTCACTAACGATGCCGGATGTGCGTCACAGAATCCGTGACCCCGGCGATATATCATTAGATACGTCGTTGCGTGTAACGGGGCCTTTAGCCTTTGACCGTAAGGACCTTCAGGCTGTTGTGTCCCCCCCCTAAGAAATGTTCGTTTGTAGTTCTCCTGTGGTGCTGTCATGGTGGGTGAGTAGAGAAAGTAGAATTATGCCAGCTTTACACGAGACAATATATCGTGCAATATGTTGTCGGGGTCACGGTTTTCGTGACGCACATCCGGCATACCGCACGACGTCGTCTCGTGTGACACCTCCGGGCGACGCAGTATCGCTCACAAATTTTGAGTCGTGTACTGGTCGTTTATTTTTAAAATATCGTTTATTTTTATTTGTGCAGCTTGTTCATCGTTTCCGTGGCAGCACACGTCGCTCCGTGTGACACCACGGGAATGATGAACACAGCTTACCTGCGTCCCACGGCACCCGCCGGCTATGCGGAATGAAGGAGGTGGGCGGGATGTTTACATCCCGCTCATCTCCGCCCCTCCACTTCTATTGGCCAGCTGCCGTATGACGTTGCTGTGACTCCGAACGTCCGTCCCACTTCAGGAAGTGGACTTCGTCGTCCACAGCGAGGTCGTACGGCTGGTAAGTATGTGTGACGGGGGTTACACGAGTTTGTGCGACACGGGCAGCGATTTGCCCGTGACGCACAAACGACGGGGGCGGGTACGATCGCTCGTGCAATCGCACGAGAGATCGACTCGTGTAAAGCAGGCATTAGTATTTACCGGTAATTCAGTTTATAGGAAACCCTCCATGACAGCATGGATATTCCCCCTCTACCTGTTGCAAAAATGTTATGGTTTATTACTGATTTTAAAGTTTGAACCATTCGTACCAATGTAGTTACTTGGAAAAAATACTGGAGTGGGGAGGGCTTTTTTAATCTCTTTGTGTTTCCTGTCCCAACTCCTGTGGTGCTGTCGTGGAGGGTTTCTTAGAAACCCTGAATTATCAGTAAAAACTAATTTTATTTTTATGCCATGATCGCCTGCCCTAATATCCTCCCCCCCCCCTTTTTCCTGACATTGATACCCTTTCTGGAATATATCTGCTCTTTTTAAGGGCTTTTACAATATATTGAATGGTTGTTTTGGGTTTTTTTTTTACCATGATCACAATAAAATCATACATTATATTATATTGTAGTGATAATGGCCATGTTTTACACAACACAATTGTGATATGTTCTTTGCAGCACTTTTTAATTGTTTTTCATTTTTTATTGCTGTTATTTTGTGACTTTATGAATTTGTGGTAACAAGTGTGCAGCTGTGTGTGTCTCCCCTGCCCTCTGTGTCTCCCCTGCCCTCTGTGTCTCCCCTGCGCTCTGTGTCTCCCCTGCGCTCTGTGTCTCCCCTGCGCTGTCTCCCCTGCGCTCTGTGCCTCCCCTGCACTCTGTGCCTCCCCTGCCCTCTGTGCCTCCCCTGCCCTCTGTGCCTCCCACGCCCTCTGTGCCTCCCACGCCCTCTGTGCCTCCCACGCCCTCTGTGCCTCCCACGCCCTCTGTGTCTCCCACGCCCTCTGTGTCTCTCACGCCCTCTGTGTCTCTCACGCCCTCTGTGTCTCTCACGCCCTCTGTGTCTCCCACGCCCTCTGTGTCCCCCACGCCCTCTGTGTCCCCCACGCCCTCTGTGTCCCCCACGCCCTCTGTGTCCCCCACGCCCTCTGTGTCTCCCACGCCCTCTGTGTCTCCCACGCCCTCTGTGTCTCCCACGCCCGCTGTGTCTCCCACGCCCGCTGTGTCTCCCCTGCCCGCTGTCTCCCCCACCCGCTGTGTCTCCTTTGCACTCTGTATCTCCCCTGCTCTGTCCCTCTGTGTCCCCACTGTTCTGTCTTTCCATCCTTTGTCCCTCCCTGTTCAGGGAGGGCTGTGGAGTCGGAGTCATGGAGTTGGAGTCGGTGTTCATTTTGGTGGAGTCGGTATAAAATGGACCGACTCCGACTCCTAAAATATATAATAAATTGGGTACAGTAGTTCAATATATATATATATATATATATATATATATATATATATACATTTTGAAATAAATGTTGTAGACCAGCTCACCTGTCAGAGCTCAAGCCCCGGCGTCCTTGTTCTCCTTATTGCACGGACCTGAAGTGGAAGACTTCCAAGATATGTAGAACAAGATGAAGAAGGATCCAGCAAGGCAGAATGACTCCAAGGGCAACAAAAGTTGTTGTTTTTTTTTTCTCTGACTTTATTATCTAAGAATAAAAAATTCCAGAGCTTTTGACAAGTTGTTAAGTGCAAGGTATATGCAGTATGGACTACGCGTTTCGTAATCTATATTACTTAGTGTATTACATATTTACAATTTATTACAGATTTTTGTGTTCTAAAGTTGTATTCCAATAAATATATTTTATGTTCTAAATATCTTGATTATTGTATCATAAAAATCATTAAATATCTGATGTTCACCTTGTACTACAATACATTTTTCACTTAAATATAAGCAATATATGTGGGAGTCAGAGTCGTGGAGTTGGAGTCGGTGCAAGAGAAATTGAGGAGTCGGAGTTGCAGGTTTGTCTTACCAACTCCACAGCCCTGCTCACAAGCTCGCATGCTGCATAGAAATCAGAGACATATAAGGCTGTTTTGATGAATAAACCTGTGGGCAACCATTTGTGAATGAGCCAGTGAGTATTGATTGGGGAAATTCATTGTTTCACGCTCGATATTTGTAGCTAACATATGTAATATAATTATAGAATTTCCTACTTACAGTAAGGCAATCTGATGACCACCTATTTAATATAAATTAAAATAGAGAATTTGTTAAGAAAATGAACTCTGCATTGGAAGCAGTCTGCCCCCCTTCAACAGTGGAGGAGTTTATTAATATTTTTAGTACCGATATTTTTTTTTTTTTTTTTTAAATCCACGTTGAAAGTCAGAGTTTTGTGGCTGTTCCTGTCATGTCCACTTTCTCTCTGGAGTCGCTGTGTGGTGAACCAATGACACTGGGTTCACCAACCTTTCTGAAGCCTGGTGGTGGTGCCCAGTTCCTGCCCGGCTTTCTCATGAGTGATATACCAACCCCTGTAACTCCACAGCTGCGTCCATCAGTCGGCATTATGGATCTGCGATCGCCATTGATAGCAGGGAGCTCTCCTCCTCAGCCTGTGCTTCCAGCTCATAGAGATAAGAGTGGCACACCCACTGTTGCAAGCATTTATGATGATCTTCTAAGCCCAAGTCTTGGATCCACACCTTTAAGTTCAAGAAAACTGACAAACCTTTCCACAGTGCAGGCATCTCACATAGGAGTAGTCCCATCCACCCCATGTGCACCTGCAAGAGTTTTTAGTCCAGCAACCGTTATGCAAACCAGGAAAGGAGCTTTTCTCCTGCACAAGTGGATCCCTTTTACACACAAGGTGACGCTTTAACATCTGATGACCATCTGGATGATTCTTGGGTTACGGTATTCGGGTTTCCTCAAACCTCCGCCTCCTACATTTTACTAAAGTTTGCTCAGTACGGGAATATAGTAAAACATGTGATGTCCAATTCAGGGAACTGGATGCACATACAGTACCAGTCCAAACTGCAGGCGAGGAAAGCATTAAGTAAAGATGGGATGGAAAAATATTTGGAGATTGCATCACGATTAGTATGAAACCTTGTATTGATAAGAGTATAATGGATAGTGGAGAGAAGACGTCGGTGACTTCGGCCTCCACACCATCAGTAACAGTTTACGGGACTCCTACTCAACAAATTAGTACTCCAAGATCAGGAATGAGACCTCTTGCATCAGCATACAGAGTTTCAACTAGTGACTACCAGGTTTTGTCAGACAAGCAAATGCCTAAAAAGGATGAGAGCCTCGTATTTAAAGACATGGAATTTGTCTTCGGATGGTAGATGGGATCTAGAAAACGGACATTGACTTATTACCCTCACTGCCACATTTCTTGGTAAGTTCTATAACTGCTTCTGGCAGAAGAAGATACCATTGTGAAGACACCAGACTTGCCTTTTACATAACCTGTACCGATGTGCAGAGACTTCTCATTCATGGTGTACCAGAGCTATCTGTTGTGTATGAAAATATATATGTTGCTGTTTGGACTGACATAATTGATGAATGTACCATCATCTGTACACAAACATCCCTAAACCATTGGAAACCTCTACTAATGTCTTACCCAGGTTTTCTTCTCACCATCAATAATGCACTACTTGTTTCCTCAAATACAAGCTATTTCTAGCGCTTTGTTTTATGTTATTGATTGTAATGAATTTTTCCCCAAAAAATGTGTTTCATGCTTGATCACATTTTAGTTTTATTCTTTTTCTAATAAATGTATATAAAATGTTAAAAAAATATATATATTCTTAGTTCCATGCTGTACAAACTTTGTTTTTCTTTTTCATGTTTATTTTAGGATAAGGTATATGTTACATAGTTAGAAAATGAAGCGTAAAAAAAAAAAAATTCTTGACCTATTGTACTTGACTATTTGTAATGACTTAAAATTGATATGTTAATAATAAAATTATTTTAGTACTTTATTATGAGTCAAAAACTCCTTTTTTCCTAAAAATATATGCCATTATAAAGTGGCTATTTACTTGTTTGATAGCAACATAATATAATGATCCGAGAAAAATGTTTCTACTATTTATGTCTCCTGTGATGTATATACAGCAGTCGCAGTGTGCACTGTGTGGCCTTGTCTGCTAGCAGTGTCGCTGCCTGGCCAGAACAAAGAGAATTAAAGTCCCAGTGCTGGCCCAGCAGCATCACTCCTAGCATATATGGCCTCATAATGCACTCTGTGCCGCCATGTCTGTTGAGGTGATGGCCATGAAGCAGCGCGCCCTGCACAGCCACATGTCCTCCGGAGAGAAGCTGAATAGGAGACAAGCAGGGGAGGTGAGTGAGGCTTGTTGCTGGCTTTTCCATATGAAAAATATCTCTAATGTGTTTCTGTGTGTATGTATGAAGTGTATATCTATGTATGTCAGTATGTGTGACTGTGTATATATTTATCTGTTTATATGTATTTTTGTGAATTTGTCTTCAAATATATGTACGGTATGTATGCCTGTATCTGTACATATCTGTGTATGTGCTTGTCTGTGTGTGCATGAGGCCCACTGAGACTTTTACCTGGTGCCCACAAAAACCTGGAGCTGGCTTTGTCTAGAAGCATGAGCTGGGCACAATGTATGGGCTTTACAATGTATTGAGCAATACAATGGCAGATTTGCAATTTTCACTCTGCAACATCCATTGCTGCTTGTTTCTGGAAAACACCCATGGTGTCAAAATATTCACTACACCTGTGGATAATTTCACAGACAGGTGTAATTTCAAAATGGGGGCACTTGAGGGGAGATTCTGCTCTTCTGACACTTAGGTGCTCTGTATTTGGAGTCTGCAAACTATTCTAGGAAAATCTGTGCTGCAAGGGTCAAATAGTGCTTCTTCCCTCCCTTGCACGTGTCGCCGTGTGGCTAAGTAGTACTCAGCAGCCATATATGGAGTATTGCTTTGCTCAGAAGAAATTGTGTGACACATTTTGGTGGTATTGTTAACCATTTTCCCATGTGAAAATGTAAAATCTGAGACTAAAACAATGTTTTTCTGGTAAAAATATATTTCCTTTTTCTTCACTACCCAATGGTATAAAATTCTGTGACACACCTGTAGTGTCAATATGATCACTGTACCCCTGGATGAATTCATTGAGAGGTGTATTTTGTAAAATAAGGTTACTTATGGGGGATTTCTGCTGTTATGGCACCTCAGAGGCTGTGCCAATGTGTAATTAAACCTGCAATCCATAACTGCATAATTTCACTATAATAATTTGCTCCTTCCCTTCTGAGCTTTCTGCTGAAAAGTAGATCCCGATTACAAGTATGATATTGGCACGCTTAGGAGAAATTGCACAATAAACTGTGTGGTCCCATTTTTTTCTTATTAGCCATTAGAAAAATTAAAAACTTGGGGCTAAAAACATTTTAGTAGTAGAATGTAATTAATCTTTTTCACCACTCAATGGTATAAAAGTTTTCGAGGCACATGTGATGTTTACATGCTTACTGCATTACTTGAATTAATTCAGGGGTGTAGATTGTAAAATATGTTTATTTACGTTATCGGAGGGGGTCTGCTTTTATGGCACCTCAGGGACAAAGTGACATGGCACCCTCAAACAATTCCAGCCATATCAACGCTGCAATATGTCAATCTTTCCTTTCTGAGTAGTGGTAAGTGAGCACTAAACTGCTTGAGTGCACGGTACTCAAATCAAGCGGGGCCGATGCTGGGACGGGGTCAATTCAAGTAATGAGTATAATGCAAGTTAATGTAGAACTCGAGCAATTTTCCGGCAGACCCCCCCCCCCCCAGAAGGGCTGGGGGTAGGAATATTGCTGAAATTTATGGAAATGGCACACAAATGGAATGGAAACAGCATGGAGAAGATGCCTGGATGCATCTCTGACTCCCAGGGCAGTACTGGGAATTAAATAAGGAAATGCATTTAACAAACGACAAGGGGATCCTCCTATTTTGACAACCAGCCAAGGTAAAGCAGATAGATGCTGGCTGTTATTAAGAGACTGGAAAGGTTCATGGGTATTTCGCCCTTCCCAGCCTAAATATACTAGCATGCAGATGCCACATCTAATAGATGCGCCTATTCTGGTGCTTCACCTCAGCTTTTTCTGATTGCCCTACTGCAGTGGCAGTCTGGGTTATACTGTTTGGTGTTGATGTCAGCTGTAAATTCTCAACTGGCATCAAGCCCAGGCGTTAGTAATGGAGAGGCATCTTAACAGATACTCTCATTCCTAACCCAATAAGTGTAAAGTGAAAAAAAACACACACAGGAAAAAAAAATTTGAATAATGACTCCCCCACACTATCACTTGTTCACAAAGTTATTTAAAAAAAAAACAAAAAAAAAAAACATGCTCCAACATAATCTATGATGTACTGGTCCCACGATGACCCTCAAATCGGTACTTCAACCTATAGAGCCTCTTTCAAAAAACAAGGCTCCATAGACCACTCCCTGTATTTCTAACGCGTGGTGACATCACTGAGTTCCTGATTTCACTGAGCATGAGAAATTCTGGGTCTGTCTCTGACCAGGAGTGACCTATGGAGCCTTGTATTTTGCCAAATTTTTAACACTAAGGTTCAGATACGACTTTAAAGGAGACAATTAAGTACCGTATTTTTCGGACCATAAGGCGCACCGGATTATAAGGCGTATTAGCAATGAGCGCCTGCTAAAGCGCGTAGGTTCATTTATAAGGCGCCCCGGATTATAAGGCGCAGTGCATTAAGTTCATGACAGCTGCAGACAGGCTGGGCTGCAATCTGGAGTTCAGGTGAGAGCACCAGAGATCACCCCGGCCTGTCTGCAGCTGTCATGAACTAAACCGCAATCACCGGGAAATCAATCACTCGGCGCTCGCGGTACAGTATAGGCTACACGCCGGAGCTCAGGTGAGACCTCCAGAGTGCAATGCAGGTAACTGAATGCAGGCCTGGCATTACTGGAGATTCCTCCGGTAGCCAGTTCGACGCTGCTCTTATGTACAGCATTCTAACATGCTATCTATAAGAGCGCAGGCCGCGCTGTAAAACATAAAAAACACTTTACTCACCTAAACCGGTCGCTCCGGTGCTGGTTGGCCAGATGGGCACCGCTGTTCTCCGGGACTGGCGCCTCCTCTTTCAGCCATGTTGCTCTTCTGTCTTCTGAAGCCTGTGCATGACGCATCCACGTCATACACACTCTCTGGCACTGAGGTCCTGCGCAGGCGCACTTTGATCTGCCCTGCTCAGGACAGATCAAAGTACGGTATTGTAGTGCGCCTGCGCAGGACCTCCGTGCCGGCGAGTGTGTATGACGTGGACGCGTCATGCACAAAGGCTTAAGAAGACAGAGGAGCAAGATGGCCAAAAGAGGAGGTGCCAGTCCCGGAGAACAGCGCCGCCCATCTGGTTAACCAGCACCGGAGCGACCGGTTTAGGTGAGTAAGCATGTCTCTTAACAGGAGGCATAATGCTCGCTTGTATTCATATATAAGGCGCACTTTCGATTTCTGAGAAAATTATAGGCTTTTATGTGCGCCTTATAGTCCGAAAAATACGGTAATTTTATTATATTGGTTAATATAAAATACAAATTTAAGGAAAAGTGTGTTATTGCATACACTTTTGTATCTTTAACATACAGGGGTTAAGCACTTACATCACCAAGCAGCTTTTAAACATCATCTGTCGGGAACATCAGTCGGAGAAGCATGACAAATGTAAGCCTATGGGCGTGGAATCCGTCAAATGAGCAACTGTGTCAGATGTGTAAATTCCTTTCTGGTTAAAAATATCTCTCTCTCTCTCTCTCTCCCCTCCCCGATATATAATTTTTACCACTATCTGCGACGGATCAGACACAAAACGGATTGTGACTGAGGGTAAAAGACGGAAATGTGAAAGTAGCCTAAGAGATCAGTCAAATGTGCTGATCTCCCAGCAAAAATGGGTATGAAACACCTGTAATACCCCATTATGCCAAGGAAAGTTATCACCTACTTTGTGGTAAGGGGCGGGGCAAGTTATGTATAGCTTCAACTTTATTAATTTGTGGTTTGATAACCTCTCGGCCTATCACATTACCCAAGTAGCGAGCTTCTTTAAGATCTATTGCACATTATTTTGGGTTTGCTGTCAAACGGCGTGACAAAAGCGATCTTTTCTTTTGCTGATTCTGTCAGTGGTACTTCCTAGTAACCCTTGGTCAAATCGAGAGTTGTAAAATACTGTGCTCATCTCATTCTGTCAATTAACTCATCCACCCTGGGCATTGGATAAAGGTCAAATTTTGACACTATTCAACTTTCAGAAATCGTTACAAAATTGTTATGAACCAACTGGGACCAGTGCAATAGGGCTAGCCCATTCACTCCTGGACTTTTCAATAATGCCTAGCTGTAGCATTTTTTTCACCTCCACCACAATGGTTTGCCTGCGAGACTCCATCACATGATATGGCTTCATTCGTACCTTTACGTGAGGCTCAATGACAGTCATGTCGATTACTGATGTTTGGTCGGGCAGGTCTGAGAATACATCCGCATTGCGCTGTACTAATTTACGAGTCTCCCGTCTTTGCTGTTTTGTTAGGGAGTCCCCTATCTTCATTCTGGATTCCTCATCACCGATGTCTACCTTGGCCGGTGTTAAAGGGTCCAAAGGAGATATAACGGGGGGTACATTAGTCACCATACATTCTCTATCCTTCCAGGCCTCCAGGAAGTTCACATGGTATATTTGTTCTGGTTTTCTCCTACCAGGATGATACACTTTGTAATTTAATTCCCCAATTTTTTTCCCGGATCTCATAGGACCCTTGCCATTTGGCTAAGAATTTTCTTTCAGCAGTGGGTACCAACACTAATATGCGATCTCTTTTTTTGAAGGGCCTGACAATAGCCTTTCTATTATACCTAATACTTTGAGCCATCTGAGCATCCAACAGATGGTCCTTAACAATCGGCATTACCACTCTAATCTGGCCCTGCATAACCATAATGTGGTCAATTACGCTTTTATGGGGGTAGGTGCTTGTTCCCATGCTTCTTTAACAATGTCCAACAGATCCCGGGTATACCTACCATATATTAATTCAAATGGTGAGAAACCTGTGGCACTTTTCGGATGGCGAACATTAAATACGGTAATAACATGTCCTAATCCTTCCCGTCCTTGGAAACCACCTTTTAACATAGTTTTCAGCGTTTTAGTGAACCACTGTACTAGTCTTAACAGTCTGCGGATGGTACACCGACCTGCGTAGCTGCGTAATCTGCAGATGTTTACAAAATTCCCTGGTGATCTTAGACATAAACGGGATTCCCTGATTTGGAAGGATCTCCTTAGGCAACCAAACACGACAGAACATGGCAAACAACTCTCGAGCAATAAGCTTCGTCGAGGTGTGTCGTCGGTGTACCGCCTCAGGGTAACAAGTAGAAATTTATTACCACCAATATATGTTGGTGACTCCTAGCTGATTTCACAATTGGTCCTACCAGATTCATGGCAATCCGCTCAAAAGGAACCTCTATTATAGGCAATGGAAGGAAAAGAAAGTAGTCTGGCGCTACGGAGTAATGATAGCCACTCAGGATAAATGTCCAGCTTTTTTATTCTTGCAGTATTAAAATAGAGTGCTGATTGACACAGATCATGGCCAAACTCCAATGTACAAGAATTGTTTGACAGTTGCAACGCGTTTCGACTACATATTGCAGCCTTTGTCAAGTGATACTGACTTGCTTGCGATTTTCAGGAATGCCCTGGTTACCTATTGTTTGGTTACCCCGCCCTTAACTTTGCCCTCTGCCGAGATGGTGGAGCATGCTTCTAATAAGCTTCTCCCTCGCCACCTGTTTGTCTTTAATATACAGACTGGTTAAACACTCATTGCTTGAGTATTGTGTAAAGCTCCTGCTTGCAGTTCTCTTGCTGGCACTGTCTCTTTCCAGATCGTTCCTTCCTCCTATTCTGTATCCCGCACACCTGTCAGCAACCTGATTATCGTCTGCACCTGCCGTGGAACTACAAGTCCCAGACTGTACCTGAGTTCCCACTTGTCAGTGTACTTGCTGCCTTTAGCGTTCTCCCTGTTTCCCGCTACTGGACTCCAGCTATTACCACCAGTATCGTGACAGAATACTCAAGCTCTAAGAATGGAGTCCGCTGTGAATAAGGATGCACGTATGAAGCAGATGCAAGCCACGATGTCCGATATGCGTACTGAAGTTCAAGCTTACCAAACCAAACCAGAGGCTTTTGAAGGACAGTCTAATCACCAAGCCCAGGTCTATGGACAAGCAATTCAAGATCTACGCAATACCGTGCAGGCACTAACAGATCGGCTTGTTTTCCTGGAAAATCAGTCTCCTGCTTCAGCAGTCTCCCTACCTGCAGTAATGCCTAAGTTGCCACCATTTAGATTTGGCGGAGACCGCAACAAATTCCAGGGTTTCCTCAACCAGTGCCGACTATATTTCGACACAACTGCCACTCAGTTTCCTACGGACCGATCCAAGGTATCGTGCATCATTATGTTACTTACTCATAAAGCCATTGCTTGGGCTTATCCATTAATTGATGATCCCAATCGTGGCGCCACAGCCGAGTCTGCCTAACTAGTATTACGCCAGGGCCGACGGCCTGTAACCGAATATGCGATGGACTTTAAAAGATAGGCCGTTTATACTTATTGGAATAACGCAGCAAAATTATCATTTTTCAGAAAAGGACTATCCAACTCATTAAAAGATGAGCTTGACCGTGGTGAGACCCCAGTACAATTGGATGCGTTTATTAATTATTGCATTCAGATTGACATGCGACTATCCAAAAAGTGACAGGAGAGATGGGCTGCCTGGAATTATGACATTAATCAAGCTACCTCGCCGTCTGCTGTCATGCCCAGGGAGGCCAAAAAAAGAAGTCCCCGAGAACCTGGCACTAAACCTATGCAGATAGACTCCAAATTGAAATGGGAAAGTGCAGAGCGAAGGGAGCGTAGGTTCCGGGACAATTTGTGCCTTTACTGTGGAAAGTTGGATCATTTCCTCATCAACTGCCCCAGCCGCTCTCGGAAGTTAGTTGCAGCTCTGACAGATCTTGACTTCTCTGATGCAGACTCCACTATCTCAGAGCCAGAGACACCAGAGAAGACAGCTGTCCATTCCATCTCAGCAGTGGCCCCTCACCTTCATGGAGGAAATAAGGACTCTCATTGTTTTCTTCCAGTCAAGCTCCTAATAAACTCACTCACAGTGGATTTCTACCTCTGCTATGGTAGACTCGAGAGCTAGTGGCAATTTCATGGATCTATCTTTTGCTCGGAAACATAGGGTTAAATGTCACACAAAATCCTCACCTGTGGTTATGCAGACAGTTGATGGCTCCCCATTAAGCTCAGGGCCAGTGGATCAGGAAACAGTGCCACTTGAAATCCTCATAACTCCTTGTCACCATGAAGTACTCCCATTCCTATTAATTTCTTCTCCACATTTTCCTGTCATCTTGGGTCTACCATGGATGCAAGTGCAGAATCCAACCATTAACTGGGAAACTAAAGAAGTAATCTTTTCTTCTGGCAAAACTCCTCTGGTAGCTCCATCTGAACCAGGTTCAAATGTTTCCATTGACGATAACAAGGCAACAGGGTTACGTCCTGCATACAGTGACTTTACAGATGTTTGTGATAAACAAAATGCAGACAAGCTCCCCCCTCACCGCCCTTATGATTGTCCAATAGAATTACTCCCTGGTGCACCCATACCATTCGGACACATTTACCCTTTGGCAACCCCGGAATTACAGGCCCTCAAGGACTATATCGATGTAAATTTAGCCAAGGGATTTATACGTTCATCCTCCTCACCGGCGGGTGCACCCATATTCTTTGTAAAAAATAAAGGTGGCTCCTTAAGACCCTGCATAGATTACCGTGAGCTTAATAAAAGTACCATCAAGAATCGCTACCCACTACCCCTGATTCTAGAACTCCTAGAAAGAGTACGATATGCAACGATCTATACCAAATTAGACCTAAGAGGCGCATACAACTTAGGGGTACTTCTCACATAGCGAGATCGCTAGCGAGATCGCAGCTGAGTCACGGTTTTTGTGACGCACCAGTGACCTCATCAGCGATCTCGCTGTGTGTGACACTGAGCAGCGATCTGGCCCCTGCTGTGAAATCGCTGCTCGTTACACACAGCTCTGGTTCATTTTTTTGAACGTTGCTCTCCCGCTGTGAAGCACACCGCTGTGTGTGACAGCGAGAGAGCAACGATCTGAATGTTCAGGGAGCCGGCTTCTGGCAGCCTGCGGTAAGCTGTAACCAAGGTAAATATCGGGTAACCAAGCAAGCGCTTAGCTTGGTTACCCGATATTTACCTTGGTTACAGCGTCCACCGCTCTCAGGCTGCCAGCGCTGGCTCCCTGCACACGTAGCCAGACTACACATCGGGTAAGTAAGCAAAGCGCTGTGCTTATTTACCCGATGTGCACTCTGGCTACGAGTGCAGGGAGCCAGCGCTAAGCGGTGTGCGCTGGTAACCAAGGTAAATATCGGGTAACCAAGCTTCGTTACACGATATTTACCTTTGTTACCAAGCGCAGTATCGCTTCCACGCGTCGCTGCTGGCTGGGGGCTGATCACTTGTCGCTGGTGAGATCTGCCTGATTGACAGCTCACCAGCGACCATGTAGCGACGCACCAGCGATCCTGACCAGGTCAGATCGCTGGTGGGATCGCTGGAGCGTCGCTAAAGTGTGACGGTACCCTTAGTCCGCATAAGACCTGGGGATGAATGGAAGACTGCCTTCAGATCCTGTTACGGACATTTTGAGTATTTAGTGATGCCTTTTGGTCTTTGTAATGCTCCAGCCACCTTCCAACACCTCGTCAACGACATGTTTAGAGACATCCTGGACCAGTTTGTAATAATCTATCTCAATGACATCTTGATTTTCTCCAACTCAGTGGAAGAACACCAGCTGCATGTGGCACTTTTTCTGGAACGATTAAGACAGAATCGACTCTACATTAAGATCAAAAAATGTGAATTTCACCAAGATGAAATACAATTCCTTGGTTACATTATCTGCCCTCAAGGTCTATGCATGGACTCTAGTAAGATTAAGGAGATTCTGGACTGGCCGACTCCTAACAGCGTAAAACAAGTTCAACGCTTTATCGGCTTTGCTAATTTTTATAGACGCTTCATTAAAAACTTTTCGGAGATCATTGCTCCCATCACACAACTCACTAAGAAGGCAAATGTCTTTGCATGGTCCCCCGAAGCAGAGGAACCCTTTTCCAATTTAAAATCCAAGTGTACGACAGCCCCTGTGTTAATCCATCCCGACTCAGAACTTCCTTTCATTATGGAAGTCGATGCCTCTGATTGTGCTTTAGTAGCTGTTCTGTCCCAGAGGAAAGGAGATAAGTGTTTATTACATCCCTGTGCCTTCTTCTCCCAACTTTTATCTCCGGCAGAAAGAAAATATGATGTAGGGAATAAGGAATTGCCATCATTGCAGCTTTTAAAGAATGGAGACTAGAGATGAGCGGTGTTCGAAACGAACTGTTCGCCAATCTCAAATTCGACCTGTTTTAGGCGATGTTCGAGTCGTTCAATGAACGCGAACAATTAGCTTCAAATTCGATAGTTCGAGGTTATGTTCGATAACGGTTCGATCACCAAAAGCATAACTGGCTTTTCACAGTAATACTGTCATTCAATGTTAATAATAATATCCAAATCCAATGTATAGTGTGTGGGGGGGCGGGCTTTAGATCAGTGCTGCTGAAATCATTGCGATCTCCTTTTTTTTTTTCCTAACCGCATGTACAGTGGAGCGGTGCAGGCTGTCAGCCAATCACACACAGCAAAGTGCATTTTTTGCACACAAGCAAGGGCATGTGTCATTGGCTGTGTATGTCACATGTCCTTGCCCTATAAGACCCGGACATTTTCCCCATCGCCGCCATTACCTCAGTGCTGCAGTTGTGTGTCAGTCACCGCTACTGCTGCTGTGGGCGCTATAAAGTGTAATAGAGAGATAGGTTTAGGAAGTAGGGACTAGTTGTAATTTCAGCCCTTTTCAGGGCTACGTTAGCGCAGTTCCTAGCGATTTTTGCCAGGCAGGTCTGTGCCAGTGCTGTGAAAGTGTTTTTCACAGCATCTGGCCAAATCTAGCTCAGGCAATCCTTTTGGGCAGGTAGTGTAGCACTGCTGTGAAGAAAGCTACACCACCTGTTTATCCAGTAGCCAATTTTTTACTGCAGCTAGCCCAGGCAATCCCTTGGGCATAGTAGCAGTGTCTGGTAGTCAGTGGTGTAGCCCAGCTGTAAAGTAAGCTACACGGCCTGTCTATCCAGTAGCCAATTTTTTTACAGCAGCTAGCCCAGGCAATACTTTGGGCATAGTACCACTGTTTGGCCGCTCAGCTTTGCTCGATTTCCATCCTAATTGTTTTTGCTTTTGCCAACAACTGTAGAGTTGCCAATTTGTTCACATACAAAATGAGTGTCAAAAGGCCAGATGCTGGTGGAAAGGGGAACAGGCGTGTTGGAAAGGGAAAAAACGTTTGTGTCCGTGGGGTAGGTGATAAAGCAACAGTAACCTCTGCTGAAGAAAGACCATCTTCCAGCCAAAGTAAGATGTCTACTTCTTTCCGTGGACAATCTGATATGATCACTTTCTTACGGACACGACCATCGCTACCAAAGGCATATGAGGCACAAAAAGAGCAGGTGCTTGAATGGATCTCAAGTGCTCTATCAAGTGGCCTCTCCTCCACCTCAACTTCCACATCCCAAATACTCCAGTCCTCTGAGTTGTCACCCCAATCGCACTTGCTTCCTAACAGCTCTCAAGTCTCCACCCACCCTGCTGAATATGGGGTAACAGATGGTTGAGTCTGCAGAGCTGTTCAGTCACACTGTAGCCTGGGAATCAGAGGTCTGCACTGATGCCCATAAGCTTTGTGAGTCGGATCCAGGCACAAATGAAGAAGGTTCTGAGCATAATGTAGACCCTCATTCCCAAACTGTAACTCCTCTCGGTGGAGACAATGAGGAACATGCTGATGAGACTCAGATACCCGATTGGAACGACAACTTTACTATTTGGTCAGGGTAGGAAGAGGTTGGCTCTGAGGACGAGGGGTGTGAGAACACACAGGGTGATGATGAGGTTGGAGATCCCACTTACTGTCAACCCACAGTCAGCCAGTCGATGAGGTCAGCAGAGAAGGTGGAGGAGGATGCTACTGACGACAAGGTTAGGTTGCGTCTTCCTGGACAGACACGGAGTACTAGAAGCGCACGTCAACAACTGCATCCTCAGCCACAACTCTGCCTCTGAGCAGAAGTCGTGGTGGCTCTGCAGGTCGCATGGGCTCTAAGCCTTTCCTAACCTTGGCCTTTTTTGACATCGCAAAGGATCACCCAACTCATGTCATCTGTAAGATTTGTCACCAATCTCTAAGTAGAGGCCAGAAACTCACTAGTTTGAGTACTTCGTCCATGAACCGTCACATTGATATGAAGCATAAGTCGCAGTGGGAAGCTCACTGTGCTACAATGCGGCCTAGCGGGGCAGGCCAACCACCATCTGCCCCATCAAGTGCATCCTCATGCTCTTCATCCTCTGTGACTGTGGGGACAGCAGTCACACATGCTTTTGGACGCAGACCTTCCACCTCTTCCACTTGTTTTGGAAGTGGAAACAGCTGCTGGTGTTAAGCTCTCTCCGACATTGAGAGCACCACCTTTGGATGAAGGCAACATTATATCTCCGCCTGCACCGTCTTCACAGACCAGCAGTTTGCCAGGGACACCCTACTCAATGCCGTCTCGGCACAGCAGCCAGCCCTCGGTCCCTCAGATGTGGACAAGTAAAAGACCATTTCCTCCTAGCCATGACAAAGCTAAGAGGTTGAATTTCACCATCTGCAAGCTGTTGGCTACGGAAATGCTGCCTTTCCACCTGGTGGACACAGAGGATTTTCGAGACCTTATGTCCATCGCAGTGCCCCAGTACCAGATGCCCAGTTGCCACTACTTCTCCAAGAAAGATGTACATGCGCTACACCAGCATGTCGCACACAACATCACCGCTTCCTTGAGAAACTCTGTGTGTGACAGGGTGCATTTCACCACAGATACTTGGACCAGTAAGCATGGACAGGGGCGTTACATGTCGCTGACTGGGCACTGGGTAACTATGGTGAGAGACGGAGAAGAGTCTGCTGTACAAGTTTTGCGTCCCCACGAGTTGTGCGTCAATCCTCTTATTGTAGAAGTTCCTCCACTGCTTCTGCCTCTTCAACCTCGTCTCGGTCCTCCACCTCCGCCCAAAGCCTGTCTGGTAAGGCCACCCACGTTGTAACTGCGCACAAGAAATCCCGTACACCTCCTTACTATGCTGGCAGCAGAGCTCAATGGCATCAGGCGGTCTTTACTTTCAAATGTCTGGGAAATGTGAGTCACACAGCTGAGGAGTTGTGGTCAGCTCTGGAGACCGAGTTTCATCAATGGTTGTCTGCACTCAACCTGCAGCCAGGGAAGGCCATGTGCAACAATGCTGCAAACCTGGGTGCGGCCCTTCGCCGGAGCAATGTGACACGTGCCTTGTATGGAATTTATAGAATAAGGGGGCACCTTTCCCCTATTGGGATCACCATCAGCAAAAATTGGGGAAAATTCAAACAAGAGAAAAAGAGTTGCTGTATATAGAGATCAACCAAAGCATTTTTGTTCAATTAAAAAAATTTAATTTTATTAGTACAAAATTTATGCATACATAGAATCCACACAAGACAGTGAAAGGGTTAAAAACCATTTAAAATATGTATAATCAACGAACACCCCAATACATGGTTCCATGTCAGGAACCTGACACCGAAATTTCGAATATCACTTATACTAGATGTACCATGCAATAATAAATCCAGGTAGGATGCAGAACATGAATGTCATCCGTTACTGCAATCATATACCCAGTTGTACTTAAAAGTATAGCATACTATCTGACACCACCATTGTTAAATACAATATAATAATTATAGACAACCAGCAGGACAAATGGAAATAAAAACCTTATATAAAGGAAAGGAAATCAGCGTACAACAGACACCGATTTAAGTATGGTAAAACACCAGCTATCCAAAGGCGTCCAAAATGAAACATCAGGTTACCTGCTAGAGGTCCAGATTTAAAGCAGTGCAAGGTCACAGGATCGGTGTAGGTATGGGGTGTTGCCCCACGCGTATCACCACAGAGAATGTGGCTTCGTCAAGGACCAAAAAATAAGTGATACCATCACCGATCGTAGTGCAATTTAGCCCCTGAGCTGAGCACTTACCAGCTGGGTCTAATCCTGCTGGAATGCCATGTGAGGCATTACATCAGAGTCCAGAAATAACCAGGTCAGTAAAGCAAGCTGAATTAGCACCTGTCCCCACACACATATAATAGAGCATGCGCGATGGTAAGAGATTGGTGATGGAAATGTTCACTTAAGCGGGCTTCACACGCTACGAGATCGCTACAGCGATCTCGTTGGGGTCACGTATTTTGTGACGCACATCCAGCCGCTGTAGCGATGCCGTTGCATGTGACGCCTATGAGCGATTTTGCATCGTTGCAAAAACGTGCAAAATCGCTCATCGGCGACATGGGGGTCCATTCTCAAATATCGTTACTGCAGCAGTAACGAAGTTGTTCCTCGTTCCTGCGGCAGCACACATCGCTCCGTGTGACACCGCAGGAACGAGGAAGCTCTCCTTACCTGCCTCCCAGCCACAATGCGGAAGCAAGGAGGTGGGCGGGATGTTCGTCCCGCTCATCTCTGCCCCTCCGCTTCTATTGGGCGGCGGTTCAGTGACACTGCAGTGATGCTGAACGAACCGTCCCCTTAGAAAGGAGATGGTTCGCCGGTCACAGCAACGTCGCAGGGAAGGTAAGTAGTGTGACGGGTCCGGGCGATGTTGTGCGACACAGGCAGCGATTTGCCCGTGTCGCACAACAGATGGGGGCGGGTACGCACGATGGCGATATCGGTACCGATATCGCAGTGTGTAAAGCGGCCTTTACTCAAATGAAATCGTACATGCCAAAGAAGTAGTAAATCAAATCTCATATATTTGCCCACCAAAATATAATGTTAACCAAGAGTGAATACATGTATTTTTGAAAGTGACTCAAGCCCTCAGTGGACTGCCAGTAGTATGCATGTCTGGTAACCTAGCAACACAGGTAAACAGGTAACGATCCATACATGCATTATCACGGCGAACCGATCAGCGCATATATATGTATCATTTTGGAAAATTCCTCATATCACAATATCAACAAGTAATCCCACCTAATAAGCATATAAGATGGACTAAAATATATGTAGAGAGTGATTTTGAACATGGTAGGGCAAGAATAATCATATTGTAAAAGTTAAATCAACCTGTAGATCAGATTCGGGTTGAAAAGCACAGGTTATCCAGGTACATCACATACATATCCCAATGTATTTGCCCAAAACTGATACCCTGTGGAGCAAGTTCAATATTCACACATGAAAGCAAATATAACTTTATAAGACCATTTTATCGACAGATTGCCGGCAATACATATATCTAAAAACCTGGTAGCGTAAATGCACAGATCTGTATCACAGCGTATACTGACACAATACATCGTACAAATCCTAGAGAACCAGCCCGCTTATACACTTATCAAATGAAAATTTCTTTATATTAAAGTATCTAAACCAAATACCCCCTTATGAATATATGAGAAACAACACTGAGCAAGTTTGTTCATGAAGAGAAATAACGACTGTAAAGCAAGTTCAATGTCCACCAGAAATAAATATATTGTTGTAAACTTATACTCGCAGCACATTGTCAGCAAAACAATATATCTGGTCACCTGGCAGCGTAAATATACAGATCAGAGTTTAACCACACACTGCCATACATCATACAATTCTTGAGGACCAGGCGTGCCTTGTATGGCTCACGTGTTGAACTTGGTTATCCAGCAATTTTTAACCCACTATCCAGGCCTAGATGGGCTTCTGCAAAGGGCATGGTCGCTATGTGCTCACTTCCGCCGTTCACACCCCGCAGCTCAACGACTTGCATCGTTCCAGAAGTCTTTCGGCCTGCCGGTTCACCGGCTGAAATGCGAAGTGCCGACACGCTGGAATTTGACTGCACATGTTGCAGTGACTGTGGCAGCACCGCTGAGCCCTGGTACAATACGTTATGACGTATAGCCTGGGCCAACAAGATCCAGAGGTGGGACAATCATGCTGCTGGAGTAGTCTCAGATCAAGGACCTATGCACCCTTCTGCACAGTTTTGAAATGGCGACGAAGATGTTTAGCGCTGACGATGCCATTATCAGCATGACTATTCCGGTCATCTACATGCTGGAGCACACTAAACAGTATTCAGAGTCAGGTGGTGGGGCAAGAGGAAGGGGAGGAAGTACAGGAGGAGTCCTATGCGGAAGGGATACAAAAGATCTCCAAGGTCCAGACGGTCAGCAGCACCAAGGCGGCAGGCATGGGACGATGGGGAAGAGGGATTAACAAGGGCGCATGGTAGCAGCCAAACTGTTGAGGAACGTGCAGGAGGCCACGAAGAAATGCAGGACGAACTGTCGATGGGCATGGAAGACTCAGCAGATGAGGGACACCTTGATCACATTTCTGTTGTGCGAGGTTGGGGGGAGAGGGCAGAGGAAGGAAGCATGAGTCTCACCTCGCCGCCACCAACACAACAAGGACTTGGTCCTGGATGCGCAAGACACATGTTATGTCCTGGTGGTGGATCCTCTGGGCCGTGCACCGGACTCCCCCAGTGAGGCAACCCGGAGCTAACCCCTGTACAGGTACTGTCCTGATCACCCCACCAGAGGGCCTAGATGCACGGTAGCCGGAGTACTAGTGGTGCAGGACCAGCGTTCTTCAGGAGACTGGTAGAAAGATGTCTCTGGGGCCACAGAGTTCCTGGAGGCAGTGCCGATGACGGAGATCAGGTTCTGGTGCCGGGTAGGAGCATCAGGCGGGATCTGGATCCTGCTGGACGTGAAGGCTGAGATCACCAGGTGAAGTCGGGGATCAGAGACGGGTTCCGGCTGAAGGAAGATGATGGGATTCACAGCCAACAGTCACCGGAAGAGTTCCTGGGTAATCCGTAGTTAGGACCGGGTTAAGGTGGCAGGGCTGGCTGCGAAAGAGACAGGGTTAACAGGAGACAAGGTACGAGGCGACCTGAACACCTAGCTAAAGTAACACGTTGATCAGGCGCCGCCAACATGGAAAGGGAAGTCTTATATACCCTGCACCTGTATCAGCCATATCCTGTTTCAGGAGTCCTGGGCCTATAAGACAAGGTGAGTGGGCACGGCCCCGCCCTATACACATGCATGAGCCTAGGGGCCAGAGGCAAACACAGGAGACCTGGGACAGGATGCAGGGGAGCACGAGCGGAAGCAGCATCCGCGATCGATGAGCACGTTGACCGGATCAGTGGGTAAGGAGCGGTGTTGTGACACTGAGACCGGATCAGTGGGTAAGAAGCAGTGCCGGTACACTGGGAGCGTGACAGTACCCCTACCTCACACCCTCCTCCCCGCAACCGGGACAAGAAGCCACGCAGAAGAGGGGCAGTAATGTATTTCCGGGGTATCCAGGATTGGGCTTTAGGACCGCAACCTACCCAATCAACAAGGAAGGATTGCTTACCCCGCACTCACTTCATGGCCACTATACCTCTTACCGTACACTCCCTGTCAGCAGCAACGGGAAGAGGAGGAGCACTGTCAGCAGAAGAGAGGGAACCAAGGACTACCGGCTCAGGTGTCCTGGTCCGGGCACAAGACGGACAAGTAGAGACAAAGGAGGCAACATCCTGACTGAGAGACGGCCACCAATGGGCCCGACCAATAGCACTCAGGGTCTCCTCTCGATCGGCGTGGGTGTATGATTCCAAAGAATGCCCCCACTGAAGAACATCGAGCCTGTCGGTCTCCGCGACGAAGGACTTCCCAGGATGCATTTGTGCCAGGGTGGAGGTAGCCACCGTCACAACCTTACTGGGACCAACGCTGGACCGATTTGTCTGTTCTTCTTGTTCTTCTGGCATAAAGGACTCCGGTGACTGAGGAACGGGCTGTAGACAGTTGTCATGGCACAACGGGCCCCAACGAGTGATCGCTCCAGAGCGCCAACTAACGCCGGGTTCATGGAGTCGTAACCAGGGCAGACCCAGCAGGATTGCGTGAGCCATCTTCGGGAGAACATATAAAGCAATCTTTTCATTATGTTGAGCTCCAACACGGAGTTCCACGGGTTTGGTACTAAACAAAACGGGTTTGGATAAGGGTTTTCCGTTCACGGAGGTGAGCCTGAGGGGCGTAGCAAGCGGGGTGTTAGGTATCCGATATCGGTTCACTGTAGCCTGTTGGATGAAATTGCCCGCTGCTCCCGAATCAATGTGAGCCTCTGCCGGGAACCGGGTCTTCTTCGTCGTCACCTGGACAGTCTGTCTAACTGAGACTGAGGGGGTTCCAGTACCTAGGGTGGCAACTCCAACCAACCTTAGGCCTTGGGGTCTCCCTGGTCTCTCAGGGTAAGAGCGAAGCAGGTGTGTACTGCTTCCACAGTAGAAGCACAGACCCAGGGCGAGCCGCTCTGCTCGGCGTTGCTTTGCTAGTCCCAGATGGTCTATTTCCATAGGTTCGGGAGTAGAATCGCAGGATGGCAGTGGCGGGGGAACGGTGGACCTTTGCGGAGTGGAGATGTGACGGGTTGGTCGCCTCTCCTGGGATACTTCCTTGGATCGTACCTGAAAACGAAGATCGATCCGGGTTGCTAGAGAGACTAGAGCATCCAAAGTACGAGAACATCACGACCGACTAATTCATCCTTGATGCAGCCGGAAAGGCCCTCCCAAAAGGCTGCCTTCAATGCCTCGTTGTTCCATCCTGACTCAGAGGCAAGCGTACAGAACTGGATGGCGTACTGACCAACCGTTAGGGTTCCTTGGCGTAGCCGGAGGAGCGCAGAGGTAACCGCGGTGGTGCGTCCTAGTTCATCGAAAGTGCTACGGAAGGCCTGAAGGAATTCCAGGATGTCGGTAGTCACTGGGTCCTCATTCTCCCACAAAGAATTTATCCAGGCCAATGCTTCGCCTTCCAGGTGGGACATCAGAAAGACCACCTTTGCTCGATCAGAGACAAAGAGGTGTGGAAGCAACTCGAAATGTGGGGAACATTGATTCAGAAAACCTCTACATGTCTTGGGGTCCCCAGCATAACGAGGCGGAGCAGCTAGGTGGAGTTGCGACGCCGAGGAGGGAACAGATGCGGCTGTAGTCACGGTTGGTTGCGTCGATGAGGATGTGGCTGTGGTCTGTAATGTGTACAAACGGTGGTCCACAGACGTCAAGAAATTCAGTATGCGGGTTAGGGTCTCATGCTGTCGCACCAGTTCCTGGCGCAGTTCAGCTAGTTCAGACGTTTGTGCTCCGGTGGAATCCATGGCCTGATCAATCTGTTATGTCCTGGTGGTGGATCCTCTGGGCCGTGCACCAGCCTCCCCCAGGGAGGCAACCCGGAGCTAACCCCTGTACAGGGACTGTCCTGATCACCCCACCAGAGGACTTAGATGCACGGTAGCCGGAGTACTAGTGGTGCAGGACCAGCGTTCTTCAGGAGACTGGTAGAAAGATGTCTCTGGGGCCACAGAGTTCCTGGAGGCAGTGCCGATGACGGAGATCAGGTTCTGGTGCCGGGTAGGAGCATCAGGCGGGATCTGGGTCCTGCTGGACGTGAAGGCTGAGATCACCAGGTGAAGTCGGGGATCGGAGACGGGTTCCGGCTGAAGGAAGATGATGGGATTCACAGCCAACAGTCACCGGAAGAGTTCCTGGGTAATCAGTAGTTAGGACCGGGTTAAGGTGGCAGGGCTGGCTGCGAAAGAGACAGGGTTAACAGGAGACAAGGTACGAGGGGACCTGAACACCTAGCTAAAGTAATACGTTGATCAGGCGCCGCCCACATGGAAAGGGAAGTCTTATATACCCTGCACCTGTATCAGCCATATCCAGTTTCAGGAGTGCTGGGCCTATAAAACAAGGTGAGTGGGCGCGGTCCCGCCCTATACACATGCATAAGCCTAGGGGCCAGAGGCAAACACAGGAGACCGGGGACAGGACGCAGGGGAGCACGAGCGGGAGCAGCGGCCGCGATCGGGGAGCACGTGGACCGGATCAGTAGGTAAGGAGTGGTGTCGTGACACCGAGACCGGATCAGCGGGTAAGAAGCGGTGCTGGTACACCGGGAGCGTGACAACACATGAGCGCCTTCTTGCTGCAATACCTACAACATGACCCTCGGATTGTCAGAATTCGAAGTAATGCTGACTACTGGGTTGCCACACTCTTAGATCTCCAGTACAAGAGAAAATTTGGCAAAATAATTCCTGCCACTGAAAGGGACGCACGTATGCAGGAGTATCAGCAGAAGCTGTTACAGAATCTTAGATCGGCTTTTCCACTAAACACCAGTGGTGCACAGAGTGAATCTCACAGTAGTATCTCCAAGTGAACATCGATGCCATGACTGTGCAACTGGAGCCTTGCTCATTTTGGGCTTCCAATCTGGAAAATGGCCTGAGCTCGCCACTTGCGCCTTGGATATCTTGACGTGTCCCGCAGCCTGCGTTCTCTCGGAACGTGTCTTCAGTGCTGCTGGTGGTGTGCTGACAAATAAGCGCATGCGTCTGTCCAGTGACAATGTGGACAGACTAACGTTCATCAAGATGAACAAGTCATGGATCCACAAGGACTTTTCTACCCCTGTGTCATCCTGGGGAGACTAAAGGCTTGTGGATTTTTGAATGTGCTTCATGAAAATAAGCATATTAAGTTTGCAACTGTGGGACAAGTGATGCCACTTAAGTGGTGACTGTGTCCAAATATTTGGAAAAAATGGAGACTCTTGTTTGAGTCCCCTTGCTGTGTTTTATATGATTTTAGAAGGGCATGACATCCCTATATCTATGTCTCCTCCTCCTTTTACTCGTCCACCTCTTTTCTTTTCACATGAGTTTATGTACTTGTCACTTTTCCATGTGTTCGTTGTGTCTTCTGAGTAGTTTGTCACCTTTTGGACACCTTAGAAGGTGTTTTCTATATGTTTGTACGTGTTTGTGTTTGCCTGCCATTGTTTTCAATGGTGTTCGACTGTGTTCGAAAGTGTTCGACGAACCGAACACGAACACTAGGGTGGTGGCTCATCTCTAATGGAGACACCTTCTTCAGGGGGCAGCACAACAAATTACAGTATTAACTGATCACTGAAACTTGGAATTTATTAGATCAGCTAAATGTCTGTCCCCCCGTCAAGCACGTTAGAGCCTGTTTCTTAATCAGTTCAACTTCATTGTATCATATAGGCCGGGTTCCCGTAAAAGTAAAGTTCCTGCTTTATCCAGAATATATGCTAATGACTGTCACTTCAAGTCCTCCCAAGCCCATTTTACCGCAATCCAAGTTTGTGGGTTTAGTCCATAATAGGGATTTATTAGAAGAAATACGAGAGGCCTATGATTCTGACTCTTTCTTATCTCAACCATCTGGCAATGTCCATTTAGTGTTCAAAAACAAGGTCTAGACCCATGGGCAACAATTATATATACCGAAAACAATGAGATTGAAGATCTTACAATTGGTGCATGACTCAAAAATGGCAGGTCATAGAGGTGTACATAAGACCCAAGAATTATTGTCTCGTTTCTTTTGGTGGCTCAATTATCAAAAAGATGTGAGCGGATATGTTACATCCTGTGACATTTGTGCCAGATGCAAGACACCTTGGGCCTCACCCACAGGGTTGTTACAACCCTTACCAGTCCCTTCTCGCCCCTTGGGGTCTGTTTACATGGACTTTATTGTTGATCTACCTTCCTCGAAATGAAAAAATACATTCCTGGTAGGGGTTGATCGACTCACTAAAGCTGCGCATTTTATTCCAAGTACCGGTTTACCATCTGCTAAGGCCACAGCAGATTTAGTAATTAACAATGTATTCCGTCTCCATGGGGTTCCTGATGAAGTGATCTCAGATCATGGAATTCAATTTACATCAAAATTCTGGCAGAGCTTCTGCAAAGCTCTTGATATCACGGTTAACTTGTCGACTGCTTTCCACCCACAGTCCAACGGACAGACTGAACGCACCAACCAATCCTTACAACAGTACCTCCGGTGCTATATCTGCCATTTACAAGACGACTGGATCGACCTACTTCCAGTTGCTGAATTTTTCTATAATAACACCCAGAGTGCGTCGACCAAACAAACTCCTTTCTTCGCGAACCTTGGGTATCATCCACATATCCTCCATAGATTACTTGTCACTCCGTCGACTCCATCTGTGGAGGTACGAATCTCTGCTTTGCAACAAAATCTGGAGTTACTCAAGAAAACATTGCAGACGGCTCAAGACACAAATAAGAAGGCTCTGGGGAGATAAGGTATGCACACCAGTGACTATGTAAGGGGAATACATGAAATAGCAGAAACTGCTGTGTGAATACTGACTTGAAAAATCCAATAGCTATATGCAAGAGTGAATATGTGAAAAATGGAATCTGCATTACTGCCATGAACATATGAATCAAGAGAAATTTAGCTACTGAATTGATCAATGCAATAGAGCCCCAACACTACGCCAAAGTATTTCTCTACGTTGGGGTCCCTAGCTTGTGTGTGTCCTCTCATGCAGTTAAAAAACCTACCGTGTATGGGAAGCTGAGACCCAGGCTATTTATGCGTATGATATGGATTGGCAATAGGTGTGGTTGGGGAGGGTTCACAAACGAAAAAATACTAACAAATAGGAATAACGTTTGGAACACCATTCTAAGTCCGAACTGGGTGCAAAAACCTAAAAAAACATCACTATGGGGAGATAAGGTATGCACACCAGTGACTATGTAAGGGGAATACATGAAATAGCAGAAACTGCTGTGTGAATACTGACTTGAAAAATCCAATAGCTATATGCAAGAGTGAATATGTGAAAAATGGAATCTGCATTACTGCCATGAACATATGAATCAAGAGAAATTTAGCTACTGAATTGATCAATGCAATAGAGCCCCAACACTACGCCAAAGTATTTCTCTACGTTGGGGTCCCTAGCTTGTGTGTGTCCTCTCATGCAGTTAAAAAACCTACCGTGTATGGGAAGCTGAGACCCAGGCTATTTATGCGTATGATATGGATTGGCAATAGGTGTGATTGGGGAGGGTTCACAAACGAAAAAATACTAACAAATAGGAATAACGTTTGGAACACCATTCTAAGTCCGAACTGGGTGCAAAAACCTAAAAAAAATCACTATGGGGAGATAAGGAATGCACACCAGTGACTATGTAAGGGGAATACATGAAATAGCAGAAACTGCTGTGTGAATACTGACTTGAAAAATCCAATAGCTATATGCAAGAGTGAATATGTGAAAAATGGAATCTGCATTACTGCCATGAACATATGAATCAAGAGAAATTTAGCTACTGAATTGATCAATGCAATAGAGCCCCAACACTACGCCAAAGTATTTCTCTACGTTGGGGTCCCTAGCTTGTGTGTGTCCTCTCATGCAGTTAAAAAACCTACCGTGTATGGGAAGCTGAGACCCAGGCTATTTATGCGTATGATATGGATTGGCAATAGGTGTGGTTGGGGAGGGTTCACAAACGAAAAAATACTAACAAATAGGAATAACGTTTGGAACACCATTCTAAGTCCGAACTGGGTGCAAAAACCTAAAAAAACATCACTATGGGGAGATAAGGTATGCACACCAGTGACTATGTAAGGGGAATACATGAAATAGCAGAAACTGCTGTGTGAATACTGACTTGAAAAATCCAATAGCTATATGCAAGAGTGAATATGTGAAAAATGGAATCTGCATTACTGCCATGAACATATGAATCAAGAGAAATTTAGCTACTGAATTGATCAATGCAATAGAGCCCCAACACTACGCCAAAGTATTTCTCTACGTTGGGGCCCCTAGCTTGTGTGTGTCCTCTCATGCAGTTAAAAAACCTACCGTGTATGGGAAGCTGAGACCCAGGCTATTTATGCGTATGATATCGATTGGCAATAGGTGTGGTTGGGGAGGGTTCACAAACGAAAAAATACTAACAAATAGGAATAACGTTTGGAACACCATTCTAAGTCCGAACTGGGTGCAAAAACCTAAAAAAACATCACTATGGGGAGATAAGGAATGCACACCAGTGACTATGTAAGGGGAATACATGAAATAGCAGAAACTGCTGTGTGAATACTGACTTGAAAAATCCAATAGCTATATGCAAGAGTGAATATGTGAAAAATGGAATCTGCATTACTGCCATGAACATATGAATCAAGAGAAATTTAGCTACTGAATTGATCAATGCAATAGAGCCCCAACACTACGCCAAAGTATTTCTCTACGTTGGGGTCCCTAGCTTGTGTGTGTCCTCTCATGCAGTTAAAAAACCTACCGTGTATGGGAAGCTGAGACCCAGGCTATTTATGCGTATGATTTATGCGTATGATGTAAGTATAGGTTTACTTTTATCCAAGGGGTAAAAAAAATCTATCCAAAGTTTGTCCAAAAAAAGTGGAACACTTTTTGCGCCATTTTCCACTACCCTTAGCGTTCTCATTTTTAGAGATCTATGGCTCAGAGATGGCTTATTTTCTGCATCTTGAGATGACATTTTAATGATACCATTTTTGCGCAGATGATATGTTATAGTCCAAAAATGTCCGTACGGGATGTGGATATGTACCGGAAGGGACCGGGCACAAACGCCAACCAGAGACAGCAGACAAAGTCCAGAACCAGCGAGGGCACAGCTTGATGAGACCAGGTGGAGTCCAGGGCCGGTGTCAGGTGATTCACCAGGATCCAAATAACAGCCAGGTAATGAGAGCAGCGGGGCAGGAGTAGACAGGAAGCAGTATACTCAAGCAACTAGACTAAGCTTAGATTATATGCCATATGGAGATCCAATTTAGTAAATATTTTGAGCTGTCGTACTCTCTCCAATAGTTCGAGAATCAACGGCAACGGATACCGGCTCCGGATGGTTATCTTATTAAGTTACCGGTAGTCGATACAAGGTCGCAGAGTCCCCTCTTTCTTCTTCACGAAAAAGATGGGTGCACCCGCTGGTGAGGTAGAAGGTCGAATAAATCCCTTGGTTAGGTTTTCATCGATATAATCTTTCAGTGCTTGTAACTCTTGGGCCGCCAACGGGTAGACATGACCAAATGGGATTTCTGCCCCTGGAAGTAATTCTATGGGACAATCATACGGTCTATGCGGGGGAAGCCGATCTGCTTTTTTTTTGTCGCATATATCTGCGAATTCATTATAAACCGGGGGTAGAACAGGTACCTGTACAGTGCCCTCCGCATTCTGTGTTACTGGAACCGGTACAGTTGGACTAATGGTCGGACCACTCTGGGGTGGGAAGGATATTTCTTTAGTCTCCCAATCGATGACTGGATTTGTAGACTGCAGCCAAGGAAGTCGTAAAATTAATCAAAAAATGGGGAGAAGAAATCAACATGAAAACAAGGGTCTCCTGCTGACCTGGTTTCATCACACATTCAAGGGGTACTGTCTCCCGATCAACTGGTCCGGAAACTAATGGAGAACCGTCTACCTTCTCCATGGTAACCGGTGAGGATCTTTGTTGAGTCTGGATACCGTGTTTCCTGGCAAAAGAAAAGACCATGAAATTTCCCCCTGCCTCAGTGTCTATCATAGCAGATGTAGGAATTAACTGTCCCTCCCACCGAATCTGAATGGGAAGCGAGCAATGGGTGTACTTCCCTTCCGGGTCCTTAGGTGAAGTTGACATTAAAGTTGAGGGAAATACCGCATCCAGGTGTATACTTGTTTCAGAGATGTTGGACTCTGCGTCCGTGTTGTCCCACTCTGCCACTGCTGCCAGTACCTTATTCGTGCGATTGGGACGTTTTGGGCAGTCAATCAGAAAATGGTCCGATTGACCACAATAGAAACACAAACGCTCACGGAGCCGATGTTCACGACTTTCGTTGGTCTCTCGCCTTTGCAGAGAGTCCACTTGCAAAGGAACATCCTCGGCCTCCCGTGGCATCTTGTGAGCGGATTCCCTAGAAGGAAAAGCAAAGTTGGTTACCCGGTTTTCAGCTGCCCACTTTTCCTGTCTGCGTTCCGTCAAGCGGGTATCGATACGCACACAGTGTCGGAGAAACAGTTCAAAATCCCGTGGAGATTCGGCACGAGCTAACTCGTCCTTGATGGTACCGGACAGACCCTTTCTGAAAACTGAAAATAGCGCATTATTTCCCCAGTCGGTGTCTACCACTAACCTTTTGAACTTGGTGGGGTATTCAATGACAGACCGCTTTCCCTGACGTAAGGAAACAAAACAATCACTGATCTCGGGGAGACCAGCCAGAGAAAACACTGCCGGCAGCCAGTGAGGGAGCTCAAGACAGTGAAATCCTAGGTACATTGCCCCCCTCGCTGGCTGCCGGCAGTGTTTTCTCTGGCTGGTCTCCCCGAGATCAGTGATTGTTTTGTTTTGTTGGTCTACTAGGCATTGCTCCCACCCGGCCAGAATCCTACTCCACACTGATGAGGGGCAATACCACGAAACGGCTGTCTGTGGATGGATACCTGACCTTGGTATTTCCCTTGTCATATCTTTAAACTTGTCAAAAAGTTGGATATTGAGTAAAAGGGCCACTTAATATGATGGTTATGGTGATCTCCTAAAAAGAGTCAACCCTTGGCTGGGCCCTTCCCGGAGGGATATCTGGCTGGTTTCTGTGTTGAGACTCCTAACAGAGGCTCCACGGACCTTTTTGATTTGCATATTTCCCAGGGGGCAATGTACCTAGGATTTCACTGTCTTGAGCGCCCTCGCTGGCTGCCGGCAGTGTTTTCTCTGGCTGGTCTCCCCGAGATCAGTGATTGTTTTGTTTTGTTGGTCTACTAGGCATTGCTCCCACCCGGCCAGAATCCTACTCCACACTGCTGAGGGGCAATACCCCGAAACGGCTGTCTGTGGATGGATACCTGGCCTTGGTATTTCCCTTGTCATATCTTTAAACTTGTCAAAAAGTTGGATATTGACTAAAAGGGCCACTTAATATGGTGGTTATGGTGGTCTCCTAAAAAGAGTCACCCCTTGGCTGGGCCCTTCCCGGAGGGATATTTGGCTGGTTTCTGTGTTGAGACTCCTAACAGAGGCTCCACGGACCTTTTTGATTTGCATATTTCCCAGGGGGCAATGTACCTAGGATTTCAATGTCTTGAGCACCCTCGCTGGCTGCCGGCAGTGTTTTCTCTGGCTGTTCTCCCCGAGATCAGTGATTGTTTTGTTTTGTTGGTCTACTAGGCATTGCTCCCACCCGGCCAGAATCCTACTCCACACTGATGAGTGGCAATACCCCGAAACGGCTGTCTGTGGATGGATACCTGGCCTTGGTATTTCCCTAGTCATATCTTTAAACTTGTCAAAAAGTTGGATATTGACTAAAAGGGCCACTTAATATGGTGATTATGGTGGTCTCCTAAATAGAGTCACCCCTTGGCTGGGCCCTTCCCGGAGGGATATTTGGCTGGTTTCTGTGTTGAGACTCCTAACTAGAGTTGAGCGCGGTTCGAGGTTCTCCAGTTCGCGGCTCGAGTGATTTTGGGGGCTGATCGAACTAGAACTCGAGCTTTTTGCTAAAGCTCGATAGTTCTAGATACGTTCGAGAACGGTTCTAGCAGCAAAAAGACAAGCTAATTACTAGCTGGCTTTCCGCTGTAATAGTGTAAGTCACTCTGTGACTCACACTATTATGAAATTTCAGTGTATAGTGTGCGTGAACAGCGCATTCAGATCACTGCTGTATGGATAATGGCGATCGCCATTTTTTTTTTTTTCCTTGTCTTCCTTCCCTAAGCGCGCGCGTGTAGTGGGGCGGGCCAGCATGTCAGCCAATCCCAGACACACACACAGCTAAGTGGACTTTTAGCCAGAGAAGCAACGGCATGTGTGATAGGATGTCCATGTCACATGTCCCTGCATTATAAAAACGGACATTTTCCTCCAGCACGCAATTATCTGCCTTCTGCGTCTTGGTGTCAGTCACCGCTGGCGTAGCTCCTGTCTCCGATACTGCTGTGTACGCTCTATACACAGCGCTATACAGAATAGGGATAGAAGTTTCTATTAGTCCTTTTAAGGGCTAATACCGGCAGGGTCAGAGCCATAGGTGACAGTCAGGTCCGTGAAAACAGATTTTAACAGCTACACAAGATGACAGCGTCTGTGTAGCTAAGGTCAGGGATTTCCTGGCTGCATTTCCCCATTAGGAGGGATAGAAAGGCAGGCTTCCTTTCCTCTACCCAGACCCACAACCCTGCCACTGTACCCTCCTGCCCTTTGCACACTCAAGCTCATTGTTACTAAGCCATTATACTAGCAAACACTGAGTAAACTTAGTGGCATCCTAAAAGTGGCTGTTGGACTTCCATTAGTGTCCCACTGGTGCAAATCTATGTGCAGCACCTCTGCATTGCACACTCAAACTCATTGTTACTAAGCCATTATACTAGCAAACACTGAGTAAACGTAGTGGCATCCTAAAAGTGGCTGTTGGACTTCCATTAGTGTCCCACTGGTGCAAATCTATGTGCAGCACCTCTGCATTGCACACTCAAACTCATTGTTACTAAGCCATTATACTAGCAAACACTGAGTAAACTTAGTGGCATCCTGAAAGTGGCTATTGGACTTCCATTAGTGTCCCACTGGTGCAAGTCTATGTGCAGCACCTCTGCATTGCACACTCAAACTCATTGTTACTAAGCCATTATACTAGCAAACACTGAGTAAACTTAGTGGCATCCTAAACGTGGCTGTTGGACTTCTGTATTGTCCCACTAGTGCAAAGATATTTGCAGCACGTCTGCCTGCATTGCACAATCAAACTCATTGTTACTAAGCCATTATACTAGCAACCACTGAGTAAACTTAGTGGCATCCTAAAAGTGGCTGTTGGACTTCCATTAGTGTCCCACTGGTGCAAATCTATGTGCAGCACCTCTGCATTGCACACTCAAACTCATTGTTACTAAGCCATTATACTAGCAAACACTGAGTAAACTTAGTGGCATCCTAAAAGTGGCTGTTGGACTTCCATTAGTGTCCCACTGGTGCAAATCTATGTGCAGCACCTCTGCATTGCACACTCAAACTCATTGTTACTAAGCCATTATACTAGCAAATACTGAGTAAACTTAGTGGGATCCTAAACGTGGCTGTTGGACTTCTGTATTGTCCCACTAGTGCAAAGATATTTGCAGCACGTCTGCCTGCATTGCACAATCAAACTCATTGTTACTAAGCCATTATACTAACAAACACTGAGTAAACTTAGTGGCATCCTAAAAGTGGCTGTTGGACTTCCATTAGTGTCCCACTGGTGCAAATCTATGTGCAGCACCTCTGCATTGCACACTCAAACTCATTGTTACTAAGCCATTATACTAGCAAACACTGAGTAAACTTAGTGGCATCCTAAAAGTGGCTGTTGGACTTCCATTAGTGTCCCACTGGTGCAAATCTATGTGCAGCACCTCTGCATTTCACACTCAAACTCATTGTTACTAAGCCATTATACTAGCAAACACTGAGTAAACTTAGTGGCATCCTAAACGTGGCTGTTGGACTTCTGTATTGTCCCACTAGTGCAAAGATATTTGCAGCACGTCTGCATGCATTGCACACTCAAACTCATTGTTACTAAGCCATTATACTAGCAACCACTGAGTAAACGTAGTGGCATTCTAAAAGTGGCTGTTGGACTTCCATTAGTGTCCCACTAGTGCAAATCTATGTGCAGCACCTCTGCATTGCACACTCAAACTCATTGTTACTAAGCCATTATACTAGCAAACACTGAGTAAACTTAGTGGCATCCTAAAAGTGGCTGTTGGACTTCCATTAGTGTCCCACTGGTGCAAATCTATGTGCAGCACCTCTGCATTGCACACTCAAACTCATTGTTACTAAGCCATTATACTAACAAACACTGAGTAAACTTAGTGGCATCCTAAAAGTGGCTGTTGGACTTCCATTAGTGTCCCACTGGTGCAAATCTATGTGCAGCCCCTCTGCATTGCACACTCAAACTCATTGTTACTAAGCCATTATACTAGCAAACACTGAGTAAACTTAGTGGCATCCTGAAAGTGGCTGTTGGACTTCCATTAGTGTCCCACTGGTGCAAATCTATGTGCAGCACCTCTGCATTGCACACTCAAACTCATTGTTACTAAGCCATTATACTAGCAACCACTGAGTAAACTTAGTGGCATCCTAAAAGTGGCTGTTGGACTTCCATTAGTGTCCCACTGGTGCAAATCTATGTGCAGCACCTCTGCATTGCACACTCAAACTAATTGTTACTAAGCCATTATACTAGCAAACATTGAGTAAACTTAGTGGCATCCTAAAAGTGGCTGTTGGACTTCCATTAGTGTCCCACTGGTGCAAATCTATGTGCAGCACCTCTGCATTGCACACTCAAACTCATTGTTACTAAGCCATTATACTAGCAAACACTGAGTAAACTTAGTGGCATCCTAAAAGTGGCTGTTGGACTTCCATTAGTGTCCCACTGGTGCAAATCTATGTGGAGCAGCTCTGCATTGCACACTCAAACTCATTGTTACTAAGCCATTATACTAGTAAACACTGAGTAAACTTAGTGGCATCCTAAAAGTGGCTGTTGGACTTCCATTAGTGTCCCACTGGTGCAAATCTATGTGCAGCAGCTCTGCATTGCACACTCAAACTCATTGTTACTAAGCCATTATACTAGCAAACACTGAGGAAACTTAGTGGTATCCTAAAAGTGGCTGTTGGACTTCTGTATTGTCCCACTAGTGCAAAGATATTTGCAGCACGTCTGCCTGCATTGCACACTCAAACTCATTGTTACTAAGCCATTATACTAGCAAACACTGAGGAAACTTAGTGGCATCCTAAACGTGGCTGTTGTACTTCTGTATTGTCCCACTAGTGCAAAGATATTTGCAGCACGTCTGCCTGCATTGCACACTCAAACTCATTGTTACTAAGCCATTATACTAGCAAACACTGAGTAAACTTAGAGGCATCCTAAAAGTGGCTGTTGGACTTCTGTATTGTCCCACTAGTGCAAAGATATTTGCTGCACGTCTGCCTGCATTGCACACTCAAACTCATTGTTACTAAGCCATTATACTAGCAAACACTGAGTGAACTTAGTGGCATCCTAAAAGTGGCTGTTGGACTTCTGTATTGTCCCACTAGTGCAAAGATATTTCCAGCACGTCTGCCTGCATTGCACACTCAAACTCACTTTTTACTAAGCCATTATACTAGCAAACACTGAGGAAACTTAGTGGCATCCTAAAAGTGGCTGTTGGACTTCTGGATTGTCCCACTAGTGCAAAGATATTTGCAGCACGTCTGCCTGCATTGCACACTCAAACTCATTTGTTACTAAGCCATTATACTAGCAAACACTGAGGAAACTTAGTGGCATCCTAAAAGTGGCTGTTGGACTTCTGTATTGTCCCACTAGTGCAAAGATATTTGCAGCACGTCTGCCTGCATTGCACACTCAAACTCATTGTTACTAAGCCATTATACTAGCAAACTATGCTGCCAGTTTAAGGGCCGTAGTTGCATTGTCAGGGATAATTATTGTTGTTTATTCTGTTGTTAATAAAGCTAGACCTCCGCTGAAATCTACACCACCTCTCAATTTTTACTACCACATTTTAAGTGCACAATATTGTCGCAGTCAAAATGAGTGGCAAAATGACAGATGCTGGTGGAAAGGGGAAGAGGCGTGTTGGAAAAGGAAAAAAGGGTTTGTCCGTGGGGAAGGTGTCAAAGGTCCATTAAGATCTGCTGAAGATAGACCATCTTCCAGCAAAAGTAAGATGTCTACTATTTACCGTGGATAATCCGATGTGCTCCCTTTTTTACGGACACGAACAACTGGAACAAAGGTAGATGATGGCCAAAAAAGGAAAATGCTTGAATGGATCTCAAGTGGTCCAACAAGTGCCCTCTCCGCCACCTCAACTTCCGCATCCAAAAAACACCAGTCCTCTGAGTTGTCATCCCAATCAAACTTGCTTTCTCCCAGCTCTGAAGTCTCCATCCGCCCTGCACAGTATGGTGGAACTGAGATGGCTGAGTCTGCAGATCTGTTCAGTCACACTATAGCCTGGGAATCAGAGGTCTGCTCCCAAGCTACAGTGAGTACAGACCAGGAAATGGTCTGCAGTGATGCCCAGAACATTTGTGACTCTGATTCAGGCTGTGAGGACCAAGTTTCTGAGCATAATGTGTACCCTTTTTCACAAACTGTAACACCTGTTGTTATAGACAATGAGGAACATACTGATGACGATGAGACGCAGATACCAGATTGGGATGACAACTTAAATATTCGGTCAGGGCAAGAAGAGGCTCGATCTGAGGGTGAGGGGAGTGCAAACACAACAATTGATGATGAAGTTCTAGATCCCACCTACTGTCAACCCACAGTCAGGCCCTCGAGGAGGTCAACAGAGACGGTGGAGGAGGATGCAACTGACGACGAAGTTACCTTGCGCCTTCCTGGACAGAGTCGGAGTACTGGTAGCATGTCTACAACTGCATCCTCAGCCACCACTGTGCCTCTGAGCACTAGTCGGAGTGGATCAGCAGGTCGCATGCCCTCTAAGCCTTGCCTAGCCTGGTCCTTTTTTAACATAGCAAAAGATCGCCCAAATTATGTGATCTGTAAAATTTGTCGTGATTCTGTTAGTAGAGGGCAAAACCTCAGCAGTTTGACAACTTCTTCCATGAATCGTCACATGAATAAATATCATATGTCCCAGTGGGAAGCTCACCGTGCTGCAATGCGGCCTAGCAGAGCGAACCATCCACCGCCTGCCCCTTCCAGTGCATCCGCGCGCTCTTCATCTTCTAGGACTGTGAGGACAGCTGTCACACCTGGTTTTCCACGCACAACTTCCACCACTGTAACCGCAACAGGCAGTTTGCTTGGTTGGTCGTCAGTTGGTTTGGAAGGGGAAACAAGTGCGTGTACAGCTCTCTCAGACATCGATAGCACCAACGTTGGATGAAGGTGCCTGCACTTTCCTCCCAAACCTGCATTTTTCCAGGGACACCCTACTCAACACCGTCTACACACAGCAGCCAGATCTCTGTCCCTCAGATGTGGACAAATAAAAGGCCATTTCCTGCGACCCATGACAAAGCTAAGAGGTTGACTTTATCCCTCTGTAAGCTCTTGGCTACCGAAATGCTGCCTTTCCGCTTGGTGGACACACAGGATTTTAGAGACCTTATGTCTGTCGCTGTGCCCCAGTACCAGATGCCCAGTCGCCACTATATCTCTAAAAAAGGTGTGCCCGCGCTACACCAGCATGTCGCACACAACATCACCGCTTCCTTGAGAAACTCTGTGTGTGAACGGGTGCATTTCACCACCGATACTTGGACCAGTAAGCATGGACAGGGACGTTACATGTCGCTGACTGGGCACTGGGTAACTATGGTGATAGATGGTGAAGGGTCTGCTGCACAAGTCTTGCCGTCCCCACGACTTGTGTGTCAATCCTCTGTCTGTCCAAGTTCCGCCACTGCTTCTGCCTCCTCCAGCTCATCTGGGTCCTCCACCTCCGCCCCAAGCCTGCCTGGTCAGGCCACCAGCGTTCTCACTGCGCAGAAGGAATCACGCACCCCTCATTACTATGCTGGCAGCAGAGCACAACGGCATCAGGCGGTCTTTAGCTTGACATGTCTTGGAAATAGGAGTCACACAGCGGATGAGTTGTGGGCAGCTCTGGAGACTGAGTTTAATAAATGGTTGTCTCCACTCAACCTGCAGCCTGGTAAGGCCGTGTGCGACAATGCTGCAAACCTGGGTGCGGCCCTTCGCCTGGGCAAGGTGACACACGTGCCTTGTATGGCTCACGTGTTGAACCTTGTTGTCCAGCAATTTTTAACACACTATCCCGGCTTAGATGGCCTTCTGACCAGGGCACGAAAACTGTCTGCTCACTTCCGCTGTTCAACCGCCGCAGCTGAGCGACTTGCATCGCTCCAGAAGTCTTTCGGCCTGCCGGTTCATCGCCTGAAATGCGATGTGGCGACTTGCTGGAATTCGACTCTCCACATGTTACAGCGACTGTGGCAGCACCGCCGAGCCCTGGTGCAATACGTCATGACGTATAGCCTGGGCCAACGAGATGCAGAGGTGGGGAAGATCACCCTGATGGAGTGGTCTCAGATCAAGGACCTGTGCACCCTTCTGCACAGTTTCGACATGGCGACGAATATGTTTAGCGCTGACAATGCCATTATCAGCATGACAATTCCAGTCATTTACATGCTGGAGAGCACGCTAAACACTATTCGGAGTCAGGGGGTGGGACAACAGGAAGGGGAGGAACTACAGGAGGATTCATATGCGCAAGACACAACAACATCACCAAGGTCCAGATGTTCATCATCACCAACGCGGCAGGCATGGGACCATGGGGGACAGGGATCAACAAGGGCGCATGGTAGCAGGCGAAATGTTCAGGAAGGTGCAGGAGAACATGAAGAAATGGAGGACGAACTGTCCATGGACATGGAAGACTCAGCGGATGAGGGAGACCTTGGTCAAATTTCAGTTGAAAGAGGTTGGGGGGAGATGTCAGAGGAAGAAAGAACGGGTAGCACCTCTATGCCACAAACACAGCGTGGACTTGGTCCGCATGGCTGCGCAAGACACATGAGTGCCTTCTTGCTGCACTACCTCCAACATGACCCTCGTATTGTCAAAATTAGAAGTGATGATGACTACTGGCTTGCCACACTATTAGATCCCCGGTACAAGTCCAAATTTTGTGACATAATTCCAGCCATAGAAAGGGACGCACGTATTCAGGAGTATCAGCAGAAGCTGTTACTCGATCTTAGCTCGGCTTTTCCACCAAACAACCGTGCAGGTGCAGGGAGTGAATCTCCCAGTTGTAACTTGACAAACATGGGATGGTCTCGTCATCTTCAACAGTCTACCCATACCAGTAGCACCGTATCTGGTGCTGGTAACAGCAATTTTATTGAATCTTTTCATAATTTTTTTAGACCCTCCTTTGCAAGGCCACCAGAGACAACAAGTCTGACACATAGTCAACGGCTGGAAAGGATGATACAGGAGTATCTCCAAATGAACATTGATGCCATGACTTTGCAAATGGAGCCTTGCTCATTTTGGGCTTCAAATCTTAAAATATGGCCAGAGCTCTCCACTTACGCCTTGGAGATTTTTCGTGTCCAGCTGCCAGCGTTGTCTCTGAACGTGTCTTCAGTGCTGCTGGGTGTGTGCTGACAGATAAGCGCACGCGTCTGTCCAGTGACAATGTGGACAGACTAACGTTCATCAAAATGAACAAGTCATGGATCCACAAGGAATTTACTACCCCTGTGTCATCCTGGGGGGAGTAAATGCTTGTGGATTTGGAATGTGCTTGATGCAAATCAAAACATCCTGTTTGCAACTAGGGCACAAGTGCAGCCACTGAAAGGGTGGGTGTGTGTGGGGCCCAATTTTTGGAAAAAAAAGGGAGACTCCGCTTGGAGTAACCCTTGCTTACATTGTTTTTAAAAATGATCCAAGATGAACAAGTCATGGTTCAGCAAAGACTTTGCTACCTACCCCGGTGTCATCCTGGGGACGGTTAAGTATGGCGTATTTTTGAATGTTCTTGATGCAAATCTAGCTGTGAAGTGTACAACTGGGGTACAAGTGCTGCTACTGAAGGGGTGGGTGTGTGTGGGGCCCAATTTTTGGAAAAAAGGGAGACTCCGCTTGGAGTAACCCTTGCTTACATTGTTTTTAAAAATGATCTAAGATGAACAGAGCTGGGATCAGGAAAGACTTTGCTACCTACCCCAGTGTCATCCTGGGGACGGTTAAGTATGGCGTATTTTTGAATGTGCTTGATGCAAATCTAGCTGTGAAGTGTACAACTGGGGCACAAGTGCAGCCACTGAAGGGGTGGGTGTGTGTGGGGTCCAATTTTTGGAAAAAAGGGAGACTCCGCTTGGAGTAACCCTTGCTTACATTGTTTTTAAAAATGATCCAAGATGAACAGAGCTGGGATCAGGAAAGACTTTGCTACCTACCCCGGTGTCATCCTGGGGACGGTTAAGGATGGCATATTTTTGAATGTGCTTGATGCAAATCTAGCTGTGAAGTGTACAACTGGGGCACAAGTGCTGCCACTGAAGGGGGGGGTGTGTGTGTGGCCCAATTTTTGGAAAAAAGGGAGACTCCGCTTGGAGTCACCTTGCGGTGTTTTACATGATTTTAGAAGGGCGTGCCATGCCTATATCTGTGTCTCCTCCTCTTTTTTTTTGTCCAGCTCATTTGTTTTCGCATGAGTCTATGTCCTTGTCACTTTCCCATGTGTTTGTGTTGTGTTGTGAGTTGTTTGTCACCTTTTGGACACCTTTGAGGGTGTTTTCTAGGTGTTTTTATGTGTTTGTGATTGCCTGCCATTGTTTCCTATGCGGTTCGAGTTCGGTTCGTCGAACGTTCGACGAACCGAACTCGAACGAGACCTCCGTTCGGCGAACCGAACTCGAGCCGAACCGCGACCGGTTCGCTCATCTCTACTCCTAACAGAGGCTCCACGGACTTTTTTGATTTGCATATTTCCCAGGGGGCAATGTACCTAGGATTTCACTGTCTTGAGCGCCCTCGCTGGCTGCCGGCAGCAGTGTTTTCTCTGGCTGGTCTCCCCGAGATCAGTGATTGTTTTGTTTTGTTGGTCTACTAGGCATTGCTCCCACCTGGCCAGAATCCTACTCCACACTGATGAGGGGCAATACCCCGAAACGGCTGTCTGTGGATGGATACCTGGCCTTGGTATTTCCCTTGTCATATCTTTAAACTTGTCAAAAAGTTGGATATTGACTAAAAGGGACACTTAATATGGTGGTTATGGTGGTCTCCTAAAAAGAGTCACCCCTTGGCTGGGCCCTTCCCGGAGGGATATCTGGCTGGTTTCTGTGTTGAGACTCCTAACAGAGGCTCCACGGACCTTTTTGATTTGCTGACGTAAGGAAAGCAGAGCCGATTCAGCGGTAGCACAGCGATTAGGATCATCAAACATTTGTGCCATGGCTGTTAAAACGTCATCCAGGTTATCTAAACGGATATCACGATTGTCAATCATAGGATTAGCCCAAGCCAGTGCTCGTGAGGTTAACAACATGATTATACATAACACTTTTGACCGGTCAGACCGGTAATAATCAGCATGTACATCAAAAAACAGTATACACTGATTAAGAAACCCACGGAACTGACTTCGATCGCCACTGAAACGAAATGGAGGTAACCTGGGCATACCGGGAGCTGATACGGATGTAGTGGGGGTGGTTTCCTGAGCCTTCACTCTGGCTTGCAAATCCTGAATAGCCGGACCAAGTACCTGGTGATTGTGGCCCAGCTGTACGTCCACGTCTCTAAGTTTAGTTTGCACCGCCTCCATCTCCTGCTGCAAGGAGTTAATCATGGAGAAAAGTTGATCTACTTGTGTCTCCGTCATTGCCCCAGCGAAATCCTCTTAGTTAGGCTTGAGAATAATGTAATACTATTGTGTGTACTGAGGATTTCGATGGCGTTACGGCAATGACAACCAGAGACGGGTTCTTGGTGCAAAGAAGTTTTATAATATGCAACCTACAATATGTACACAGAAAAGAACATAAACACAGTAGCTACCTGCCAGGTTCGGAGCAAAGGAGAATTCCCGAGACCGCGCACCAGACTCCCCTAGGGAGGCCACCAGGAGCGAACCCCTATACAGGGGCTGTCTGGCGATCACCCCAGAAGGCCTAAATGCGCAGTAGCCGGGACACAAAAGGGCAACAGGTTATATAGTCCAAAAATGTCCGTACGGGATGTGGATATGTACCGGAAGGGACCAGGCACAAACGCCAACCAGAGACAGCAGACAGAGTCCAGAACCAGCGAGGGCACAGCTTGATGAGACCAAGTGGAATCCAGGGCCGGTGTCAGGTGATTCACCAGGATCCAAATAACAACCAGGTAATGAGAGCAGCGGGGCAGGAGTAGACAGGAAGCAGTATACTCAAGCAACTAGACTAAGCTTAGGGGCGGGCTTTTAAACAGATGAACAGGAAGTAGAGCAACAGAACAGAAAACTCCATGTTAACAAAGGGCAAGATCCTTCAGAAGCAAACTGGAAATCCTGGAACACTGACAGGAGTGATCTGAACTTTTATTTTTTTTTATTTTTAAAACCTTTTATTTATTTTTTTACTTTACTAGTCCTCATAAGGGACTATAAGGATCAGTAGTCTGATCGCTCATTTATTTCTGTTGATCACAGCTACACAGCTGAGATCTTCAGAAATGCTCACGTCTTGTCACTGGCTGCAGTCGTCCAAGTGAAAGAGGAAATGAGTCATGTGAGCTACAGGAGTCATCACATGACCCTGTGTTCCCATGACAACCATCACCTCACAGTGATCACGTCACTGCAATGCCAATAGAGTCGGGTAAGTGAAGGTTTCCCGTATCGGGGATTTAAATGGCTCTGTCACATTTTTACAGCGCTACTTAAAGGGTTAACAGGCACGGGTAGAATGTGGATCCACTTGTGCCTGCAAGGCACACATGTCAGCTGTACAATTATGCTGACATGTGCGTAGATCCCCGCCGGCTGCTGAAGTAATTTTACTGCCCATGGATGCTAAGTGGTTATGTTAGTTTTAACAAATATACACACTTCTTCACCTTTTTTGTATATCCTGCCCTTCCTGAATGTAGTTAAACCTTCTACGTATGTCACCCAGCCATGTCTTCCGTAATGCCTACCACATCATAATCCATGGTTGATATCAGATTCTCCAATTCATTTATTTTGTTTGCAAGACTTCTTGCATTTGCCAGTAGACATTTAATACTATTAACACATTCTTTACTCCTTGCCTCCCTAGATTCCCTGCATTTCCCAGTCCCCCCTAAACCTTCATTGACCTTCACTGTCTTTATATGCTCTGTTTATCCCCTTATTTGCTCCACTACCCTCTCTCCCCCAGATCCTAGTTTAAAATCTCCTCCATCTATCTGACCATTTTGTCCGCCAGCGCAGCTGCAATCTCCCCATCGAGGTGCATCCCGTCCCTATCGTAGAGCCTGCAGCCGACTGAGAAGTCGGCTTAGTTCTCCATGAACCCAAACCCTTCCTTCCTGCACCAATTTCTAAGCCACAGATATATCTCTCTAAGCTCCCACTGTCTTTCTAGTGACGCTCATGGCACTGGTAGTATTTCTGAAAACACCACCTTGGAGGTGGACTTTAGTTTCTCTCCTAGTCCCCTGTAATCATTTTTAAGGACCTTCCACCTGCCTCTAACTCGGTCATTAGTACCAATGAGCACCATGACCCCTGGATTTTCCCCAGCCCCACACAGAAATCTGTCTGTCCGATCTGCAATATACGGAACCTGAACACCCAACAGACAACACACTGTTTGGCATCATGGTCTCGGTGACAGATAACCCTGTTTGTCTACCTAATCATAGAGTCCCCTACCACCAACATTTGTGTGGCCTTTGCTGCACTCCTATTTCCCTCCTTCCTACACCAGTCATTTTCCTGGTTGCTAGGAGCAACGTTCATATGAAGGGATCTTAGTCCTGGCTCTTCCTCCCTAATATCTGTGACGCCCTGGCAAAACCAGGTAGTCACAGTTAGGCCCCTGCATAACACCGTTCCCTCATTAGGAAACACACAGCCAACCAGAAACCCTAGTCACCCCCCTTAGGGAAAGATACACACCAGTGGGCGTGACCAGGCGGTTGGGACATGCCCACCCAGGGGTCCAGACAGCCTGGGGCGGGAAAACAAGCAGTTCAGTCTGAGGTCCAGTTTGGAGAGGAGTGTGGGCTGAAGCTAAGTGTAGCTCCAGCAGTGAAGTTCAAGTTGAACGGTACCAGGGTAGGAGCCCAGGTGCCACTGGCTAGGAGGCAGACGGTGGTCTCCGTCAGCAGGAGACAGGAAGACGGCTCGGTGGAACCGAGGTGGACCGCGGCAGAGTTGTAGCCCGCCGGTAGCGACACGGGTAACCGGAGCACAAAGAGGGGTACTCGGACCCTGAAGCCAGGACCAGAATCAAGTGGCACTGGTTAATTAATTGATTGAGGCCAGGACTAGAGGTCCTGTCCCACCCAAAGTCCCTCATAGAAGACAACAGCCCACCGATTAGGAAAAAGAGGTCACCGCCAGGGCCCATAGATCCCACGGGCCAGCGTCTGCGGGCACAGCTCCTTAGGCCACATCCAGCCGGGAGCGGACTCCTGAGTTTCACACTAGGAAAGTCCACCTTACACACAGCAGTGCAGGAAAAGGATAGAGACCACCAGCTTGGTGGGGGACAAGAACGCAACCGGCCGCGGCACCGGCCACCATCCCCTTGGTTTACCAGAGACTTTTGTGTTTTACTAACAGTGTTGTGAATGTCAGTTATGCTTTTGCTGGATTGAGGCTCCCTCTTGTGGCCAGGAATGGTTTGGACAGAGACCAGGTGTGTTGAGCAATGGGTGTTTCCATTGCTAACTCTCTGCCTATTTATATCCTGGTCTGCTAGCAGGCTATGCCGGATGTCAGTTGTTCTTTGTTCACCAGCCTGCTTCATCCTGCTCCAGACTACATCTACCCCAGATAAGTGCTTGGCTCTTTATTTGTTGTTTGGTTCTTTTTGCTCTTACCTGAGTTTGTTATTTACTGGGTTTTGTCAGTTTATTTACATGTAGGGATCTTCCCTCTCAGTTGCTTAGCTGGGAAGCTCCCTGCAGCTATGTTTGGAGTATTGCTCCTATTAGTCCATGTGTTTGTTGCTTCTTGAATTTGTAATGGTTCCTGCTTTCTGTTCAGTGGTATGACAAGAGCGCCTGGTATAGGACGGAGTTCAGATCTAGTGATATGAGGGCCTTTTGTGCTATCAGGTTTTTGGATTTTTGCAGGGTTTTTCTCTGGCCACCATCAGTCCCTTTCCTATCCTGTCCTATTTAGTCGGTGGGGCCTCACCTTTTGCTGATCCTATCATCTATCTGTGTGTTGTGTTTTCCTATATCACCGCAGTCTTTGAATGTGGGGGGCTTGTTATTCTATATCTATTTTCTGAGGCAGAGAATTGTTCATCTTTCCTTCCTTTATGATAGCTAGTTCTCCGGCTGGGTTCGCGGTGCACAGGATGTTAGTTCACCCCTCGGCAACTTCTAGTGTTGATGGTTAGTAAGGGGATGGCGGCCAGATTAGTTGCCAATGCTCTTGTCACTTTTTACCAATGATTTATGGTGGTCTTCCATGGTTCCGGATTATAACAAACAGTGAGTACACCAGCACCCCCTGCGGTCTCCATCCCCTGCACCAAGCCACCGGGTCCCAGGGCCACCATCCCTACCCACGGAGGGGTTAACAACTTGCTGCACAACATCTTCCCCGGGTGCCCCGTAACAGCAGCGGTGGTGTCCCACCTCACAACACACCGTGGGTGGCGTCACAAACTTTTTACGGCCTAGCCCGTACATCTACGTCACCCCATTTATTTGGCGTGTTCGTGAGACCCCCGGGTCCAGAGACCCTTGAGCCACCACCCCTGAAGGCCCGGATCCGAGCAGCGACGGCTGCTGGCACGGGGGCAGCACATATCAGCCAAACAGGCATATATACTAGGTTGTGCCAGATCAGGACTAGGCTCCCTGACACTTTTCCCCCTACTTCTTCTTATAACTGTTACTCAGCTACCTACCTCTGGGTCCTGATTTTCCCCACCTCCACCCTCCTCCATAGAACTGGCCCCAGCCAGTGCATGCTCAGTGAGCACTAAACTACTCTCCAGGTTTGCAATGCTCCTGAGTGTTACAAGCTGCATATTTAGATCTGTTACCTGGGCTTCAAAATATGTAACATGCTAGCATCGAATGCTGACATATTCACCCTCGAATGGTTGTTCAAGGCATGCATACATCTCACAAGACGCACACTTGGTAGCATTGTCAATGGAGCATCTATTAAATGGGGACAAACTGTACAAATAAAAGCTGAAAAACAATGGAAAACGTGTAAGGATAACTCCAAACTTTGCTCTTGTGTCAAATTATGATATTGTGTTTAAACTATGGACTTACTTGTGGTGGCAAGCACAGGGCATGAAGTGGTAGTCGTGGTTACAGGGGTCAACAGGCCGCAGCAAAGCCACCCATTAACCCCATGCCTCCCTGTCACCACACCATGCACAGGAGGACTCCACAACAGTCCAGGTGTCACTGCATTCTTGCTCACAGGCAATAAAGCCGAGGCATGATTTCTTCTTTTAAACAGTCTATATTTCTCTTTCACTCCTGCACTGCTTCGGTCCGCATCACACCGGCACCATTACATTTCCCATTGAGGTTCCTTCTCCGCTTCATTCTAGTATTCAATTTAACAGCTGTCCGTTCTGCTGGCACCTGGGTTCCATAAGACACCGCTAGGCCTTTCAACCCTCCGCTAAACATCACTCTAGCACAGACTGGATCATAAAGTCTTTTGGGCCACTTCATCCCACCCACTGGGTTTGGATACGCACATGAAAGACCGTACATGACGGCGCTCACCCGTCCGTGCTCAGGCCAGGGTCCACACATACCCTTCTCTGTGAGGGCGCAACTGACCTTCAGTTATCATAGAGAGAATCTTTGGGTGTTTCGAGCCAAGAAGAATGAGATGCCAGACTCCCGACCAACCAGACTATAGCTCGCTTCTGGGGAGGGACGTGGTTAGCCAACCCTTCAGTACAGGTCCGCGATCAAGGGGCAACCCATAGGGCCAGAATTCACAAAGGGGCTTCTGTACACCACTGCTACTGGGGGACTCTCCGAAATACACATACATATTTTCACATCAGACAGACTGCTGGCTACTTCTGCAGGGGTAGGTGTAACCCTGACCCCGCTACATACCTGCACCCTTGGACTTTACTGCAGGCTCAGTAATCTTCGCTTGCTTTGGCTGGGATAAGTAGTTTGGGAACAAACTACTAACAGGTGTGGCTGCTACAAACAATTCACATGACAGATCACATGACACATTTCTGTTTTTTCTTTCACAGTAGCAAAGACAGACAATACTCTAAAGAAATTAAACAAATACACAGTAGTTATCATAACTATGCTATTGTGTTTAAACTATGGATTTACCTGCACCAAGTCTAAAGGGACTTTATTGCATCCTTGATAGATCAGTAACCCGTGCTTTCTGAGGCTGGGGTGAGTAGTTGGGGTTTTTATTAACACAATTATAACCAGTGGAATTTTTTTTTTATGTTCTTTATTTATTTTCTGATTTTTTTTTTTAAATATTTTTACTTCTTTTAACTCTTTTTTTACTTTTTCACTTGGTCCCTTTATGGGACAGCACCCAACAGTGCTGTGATCGCAACTACAATGTTCTGCAGTGCTCGATCATCGCAGGACATCGCAGCTGTCAGCACCGCACTGAGAGACTGTGTGATCACGCATCAGGCATGATCCCAAAGGCTCTCCGTAGGCTCCCAGTAAGTCAGGTGACCTGGAAGTCGTCATGAAAACTTTGTGTCACCATGACAATGATCGTGCCCTCACGATTACATTGTGGGGGTCCTGATCAGAGGGGAGAAGGAGCATGATCCCTCTCCTAATCCCCTAAGTGTCGCATGCAGTATTGATTGTTACCTACATCGTTACATACCAGTACGTCCCTGGTCATTAAGTCACGCAACAATAGGACGTACTGATATGGCCCGCAGTTGTGAAGTGGTTAAAATCATCTTAGAATTATAACGGTCATAAATTAATGTTTGCTAGAAAGCACAGAGACACCCTTCCGTTGATACTAATGCAGAATTTGAGTTTATCTCTTATCGATGGAGTAGATACTGGTCAATTCTGCAATAGATATGCTGCCATTGCACAACATGAAGTAAAATAATCTGAATAAAGGGACTTGTCAGTCACTGGTCGTGTGGAACGGCAGAAGGGTAAACTGTTCAAATGTTTATATAACCTGTCACATGAAAGATGTAAAAAAAACTACAAAGGCCTAGAGTTGAGTCTCCTAACAATTCAGATCGGTGATATCTGTCACCTCTGTGGCATTTGTCACTCCTGGTGTCCTTAAAATCCCTACAGGAACAAGTAAAGGTGTGTGAGACGCAAAAAGCTCAGCTGACTGAGGAAGGTCTGTAGATAAAGGCTGATAAGCATTCTCTGCCATGGGCTCTCTTCTCATTGATGGACCAGGTAACCCATGGACTAACACACCTGTCAAAGACCGTTATATGTGCAAGTGTTTGGTGGACAAGGGTATGTGTTGCACCAGAGTTCAGTATCCAGGTGGCCAGACACACCCAGCCTTGTAAGACATATGCCTAATACACTGCAGGAAGAATTACAAAGACCCGGTAAGAAACACACTCTTCATCCATTCTACCCATTCTAGAGATTGATGAAAATATATGCATATACTGTATATCTATCATAAGTAAGTCTGTGTGTGATTATGTTGTGTTGGTATTAGTGATGGGCAAACCCGAACTGTGAAGTTCGGGGTCCGTACCAAACAGATAGTGTTCGTGCACACAATCCCGAACATGAGCTTGCCTGGGAAGCTCATGTTACAGTTCGGGTCCAGTTCGAGTCCAGGGACTGTAAAAACAAGCACATTATTAAAAAACATGACTATACTTACAGGTCCCACAACATGTCCTGCAGAACTGCTATCTCCTGGCTGCTTCTGCTTCCGGGTCCGATTAACTTCCGGGGGTATTCACTGCACTGCTCGTCACTCGGCAGTTTTCGGCCTGTGTTCGCGGTGACGTCAGGGTTCACCCGATTCCATGGCTGCCATGGACTCTATTGAACTTTGACTGTCACTGTGCGACTCTCGCATCGGTATCACCTGGCACGGCGCACAATCTCCTGGACAGGAGTGTATTTCTATGCAGCTGAACCGCCCCTGTCCGGAGGGTGTGCGCCATGCTGAGTGATACCGATGGGAGACTGTACGAGTCATACACAACTGGAACTCTGACCTCAGCCTGCTTCTCGCTCTGTATAGGCACTTGTCTGTACAAAGCAATGAAGCAGAGCTGACAATGCTCTCCCTGCTTCTCGCTCTGTATAGACGGCTGTCTGTACAGAGTGATTAAGCAGAGCTGACATTGCTTTCTCTGTGGACTACGTCGGACTAAGATTTTTTTTATAATAAAGATGGAGTCTCTAAAAATTTTTTTTTTTTTTTTATTTCTAATAATTTTTTTTATGTCTTGTGTTTTTTTTACTGTTTACTAGAAATTCATGGTGGCCATGTCTAATTTGTCATGTGTCTTACCATGTCAAACTGACAGGGCAGATACACCCTTACTTACGTAGCGCTCACTAATTTTCTAATTAGGCACACTGAATACAGTTTTATGGTAAAACAATGTAACAATTTATTGATTGCATCAGGATAATGTTCAATTATGGAATGGCAGCAACAATATTACCCTGTTCTGTTGATTCAATTAATGTAAATCATACAATCAATGTAAATCCTAGTATATAGAGAAATATGCATCAATACATTACCAAGTATTGTAACATCACTTCTCCACCGGAGGGACCTCAGTGTTAGTGAGAAGGAAAATACTCTGGTCTTATCACAGACGAAGTGCGTCCACCATACCTTCTGGAATGTCACTAACTCACTGAGCAGGCCCACCCTTTTTATACACAACTCCCACATCCTCCTCCATCACGGCTGCGCAGTATGTTTTAGCCAGATCATCAGTTTCTTGCAGTTGCGCAGTATGTTGTTTTTACCAAGTTAAGCTTTATGATCTCAGCACAGTGCTTCAAGATTGTTTGTTACTGATTATAATCGAACAACCCAAGGTTTGTTTGCTATTTATTATAGTCTAACATTTCAAAGTTTTCCGGTATGTTGTTTTCACAAAGTTAACTCCTCATGACCACGCCATAACGCTCTAAAATTGAAGCAGATGAACAGCATGACATCCATAATCACCAATTCTGAAGACTGGATACCTATCTTGACCCAGTCACACACTCATACTTGTCTCATTCAATCACAGCGTGACACCATGAATTTCGGGCTTAGTACCAGCTCAGAATACAAAGCTGGTATTAACCCCTTTATTAGCCAGTATGCCACAGCCATCAGGGCCACTGGACGAGCCGGGTAAAGCGCCTTTTAAAAGGTGCTAAGAAACAATGCGCCATTTCCAGGGGTGGCTGCGAGCTGAGGTTTTTAGCGTGGGAGGCCCAGAACGCTTGGGTCTTATTATGCTGAGAATCCCAGTTCCCTTTTTTTACCTGACTGACAATAAAAATACGGCAGGAGCTCACACTTTATTTTTTTAAATTATTTTTTTGAACTAATTTATAAAAAAAATAATGGGCTTCCTGTATTTTGATTGCCAGCCAAGGTAAAGCCAGGCAGATGTGGGTGGCAGCCCATAGCCGTCTACTTCATCTGCGCTGAGAATCAAAAATACTGCAGCGCGCTACATCAATTTTTAAAATTATTTCTTTTTACACTACTATATGTGTGAGGGACCCAACAGCCAATCACAGACGCTGTCATGCAGAACGGGCATCTGTGATTGACTGTTGGAGTACCCTTGAATCTGCCCATATATTCTAGATGCTAGAATGTATAGGCTGGTTTCAGGTTACTCCGGCATCCAATCACAGACGTCCACTCTGTGACCGCATCTGTGATTATCTGTTATTTTAACAGTAAAATAAAACAACACAGAGAAAAAAATATTTTATTAGCAATAAAACTGAAGACATTTAGGACTCCATCTTTATTACCCCCAAAAAATACCCTCTGACCTAGTTCAAAGGCGGGCGAGCATCTTCAGCTCTGCTACATCTGTGCGAGGAGACAAACACAGGTCTGCTCACACAGACTCAGCTGAGAGCAGTCAGAGACTTCACCCGAGTACATAGCAGAGGCCGGTCAGCTGTGCCCACGGGTAACCACCACTGACTACAGGACCTTTCATGATGTCATAGCCATGTGATCAGTCTGTAATATGAGGTAATACAACATTCACCCCAGACTGGTCACATGCTTATGACGTCAAGGAAGTTCCTGTAGTCAGTGGTGGTTAACCGAAGGCAGAGCAATGATTGGACCCGGAGGCAGAAATGGCCGGGAGACAAAGTCGCATAATGAATAGAAAATATAGTTAACATTGACTAGGTTAGAAATAATAATTTTTATTTGAAATAATAATGTTCTCTTTCAAACTTTGCTTTCGTCAAAGAAAGCTCCCTTTGCAGCAATTACAGCTTTGCAGACCTTTGGCATTCTAGCTGTTAATTTGATGAGATAATCTGGAGATATTTCACCCCATGCTTCCAGAAGCCCCTCCCACAAGTTGGATTGGCTTGATGGGCACTTTTTGCGTACCATACGATCAAGCTGCTCCCACATCAGCTCAATAGGGCTGAGATCTGTTGACTGGGCTGGCCACTCCTTTACAGAAAGAATACCAGCTACCTGCTTCTTCCCTAAATAGTTAATGCATAATTTGGAGGTGTGCTTTGGGTCATTGTCCTATTGTAAGATGAAATTGGCTCCAATCAAGCGCTGTCCAAAGGGTATAGCATGGCGTTGCAAAATTGAGTGATAGCCTTCCTTATTCAAAAATACCTTTTACCTTAAACAAATTTCTCACTTTACCAGCACCAAAGCAACCCCACACTATTACACACTACCTCCACCATGCTTGACAGATGGCGTCAAGCACTCTTCCAGTATTTTTTCAGTAGTTCTGTGTCTCACAAATGTTCTTCTGTGTGATCCAAACACCTCAAACGTCGATTCGTCTGTCCATAACACTTTTTTCCAATCTTCCAATGTCCAATGTCTGTGTTCTTTTGCCCATATTAATCTTTTCCTTTTATTAGCCAGTCTCAGATATGGCTTTTTCTTTACCATTCTGCCCTGAAGGCCAGCATCCCGGAGTCACCTCTTCACTGTAGACGTTGACACTAGCATTTTTCGGGTACTATTTAATGAAGCTGCCAGTTGAGGACCTGTGAGGCATTGATTTCTCAAACTAGAGGCTCTAATGTACTTGTCTTGTTGCTCCGTTGTACAGCGAGGCTCCCCACTTTTCTTTCTACTCTGGTTAGAGCCTGTTTATGCTCCCCTCTGAAGGGAGTAGTACACACCGTTATAGGAAATCTTCAGATTTTTGGAAATTTCTCGCATGGAATATCATTAATTTCTAAGAACAAGAATAGACTGTCAGGTTTCACATAAGTTCTCTTTTTCTGGGCCATTTTGAGAGTTTAATGGAACCAACAAATGTAATGCTACAGATTCTCAACTAGCTCAAAGGAAGGTCAGTTTTATAACTTCTCTAATCAGCAAAACTGTTTTCAGCTGTGCTAGCATACTTGCACAAAGGATTTCAAGGGATTTCTAAATATCCATTGGCCTTCTAACACAGTTAGCAAACACAATGTACCATTATTACACTGGAGTGGTTGTTGTTGTAAATGGGCCTCTACACACCTATGTAAATATTGCATTCAAAACCAGACTTTGCAGCTAGAATAGTCATTTACCACATTAACAATGTATAGAGTGTATTTCTGTTTAATTTAGTGTTACCTCCATTGAAAACAAATGTGCTTTTCTTTCAAAAATAAGGAAATATCTAAGTGACCTAAAACTTTTCAACTCTAGTGTATATTCTTTATTTTACAACCCACCCCCCCACGCCCCATCACATAACTGCAATGTCCAAGTTTGGGATTCGGACACAAGTTTATATTATCTTTGGCCCCAAACTCGAACTTTACAAAAGGTTCGGGCGAGGCTCCCATCACTAGTTGGTATCTTTCCAGGATTAATCTGGGGCATACCCATGTTACTGCTGAAAAGCTCATAACGGAGGTGGTATGTAAAACTGGGGTTCCTAAACGGATAAAAGTGCATATATTATAGGGGTGGCCATTGCAAGAAATATCCAGGTCAGGCCAGGTCAGAGGAGAAGAACTTTTTGAATCAGCCAACTAGTTTAAGGGTTTGAGTGGGTGATTTACAGGGATAATAAGAAATAACGTTTGGAACACCATTCTAAGTCTGAACTGGGTGCAAAAACCTAAAAAAACATCACTATGGGGAGATAAGGTATGCACACCAGTGACTATGTAAGGGGAATACATGAAATAGCAGAAACTGCTGTGTGAATACTGACTTGAAAAATCCAATAGCTATATGTAAGAGTGAAAATGTGAAAAATGGAATCTGCATTACTGCCATGAACATATGAATAAAGAGAAATTTAGCTACTGAATTGATCAATGCAATAGAGCCCCAACACTACGCCAAAGTATTTCTCTACGTTGGGGTCCCTAGCTTGTGTGTGTCCTCTCATGCAGTTAAAAAACTTACCGTGTATGGGAAGCTGAGACCCAGGCTATATATGCGTATGATATGGATTGGCAATAGGTGTGAGTGGAGAGGGTTCACAAACGAAAAACTACTAACAATAAGGAATAACATTTGGAACACCATTCTAAGTCTGAACTGGGTGCAAAAACCTAAAAAAACATCACTATGGGGAGATAAGGTATGCACACCAGTGACTATGTAAGGGGAATACATGAAATAGCAGAAACTACTGTGTGAATACTGACTTGAAAAATCCAATAGCTATATGTAAGAGTGAAAATGTGAAAAATGGAATCTGCATTACTGCCATGAACATATGAATAAAGAGAAATTTAGCTACTGAATTGATCAATGCAATAGAGCCCCAACACTACGCCAAAGTATTTCTCTACGTTGGGGTCCCTAGCTTGTGTGTGTCCTCTCATGCAGTTAAAAAACTTACCGTGTATGGGAAGCTGAGACCCAGGCTATATATGCGTATGATATGGATTGGCAATAGGTGTGAGTGGAGAGGGTTCACAAACAAAAAACTACTAACAATAAGGAATAACGTTTGGAACACCATTCTAAGGGGTGCTTCACACACAGCGAGCTCGCTGCCGAGATCGCTGCTGAGTCACGCTTTTTGTGACGCAGCAGTGACCTCATTAGCGATCTCGCTGTGTGTGACACTGAGCAGCGATCTGGCCCCTGCTGCGAGATCGCTGCTCGTTACACACAGCCCTGGTTCGTTTTCTTCAAAGCCGCTCTCCTGCTGTGACACACAGATCGCTGTGTGTGACAGCAAGAGAGTGACAAATGAAGCGAGCAGGGAGCAGGAGCCGGCATCTGACAGCTGAGGTAAGCTGTATCCAAGATAAACATCGGGTAACCAAGGTGGTTACCCGATATTTACCTTAGTTACCAGCAGCTCTCACGCTGCCTGTGCTGCCGGCTCCGGCTCTCTGCACATGTAGCTGCTGTACACATCGGGTTAATTAACCCGATGTGTATAGCAGCTAGGAGAGCAAGGAGCCAGCGCTAAGCAGTGTGCGCGGCTCCTTGCTCTCTGCACATGTAGCTGCATTACACATCGGGTTAATTAACCCGATGTGTACAGCAGCTAGGAGAGCAAGGAGCCAGCGCTCAGTGTGCGCGGCTCCCTGCTCTCTGCACACAGCGCTGGTAACTAATGTAAACATCGGGTAACCATACCCGATGTTTACCTTAGTTACCAGTCTCCGCAGCTTCCAGACGGCGGCTCCGTGCAAGCGCAGCGTCGCTTGCACGTCGCTGCTGGCTGGGGGCTGTTCAGTGGTCGCTGGTGAGATCTGCCTGTTTGACAGCTCACCAGCGACCATGTAGCGATGCAGCAGCGATCCTGACCAGGTCAGATCGCTGGTCGGATCGCTGCTGCATCGCTAAGTGTGAAGGTACCCTAAGTCTGAACTGGGTGCAAAAGCCTACAAAAACATCACTATGGGGAGATAAGGTATGCACACCAGTGACTATGTAAGGGGAATACATGAAATAGCAGAAACTGCTGTGTGAATACTGACTTGAAAAATCCAATAGCTATATGTAAGAGTGAAAATGTGAAAAATGGAATCTGCATTACTGCCATGAACATATGAATAAAGAGAAATTTAGCTACTGAATTGATCAATGCAATAGAGCCCCAACACTACACCAAAGTATTTCTCTACGTTGGGGTCCCTAGCTTGTGTGTGTCCTCTCATTTACAGGGATGACACACACCTGTTTGTAACTGGTATTGTTTATTTATTGCCAGAAAAGTGCAATCACATATGTTTCTTTCCAGACCCTAACTCCTTAGAAGGTACCGATATACTGGTCCCTGAAGATTGCTCGCTGTCCCACCTAACTGAGGGCAGAGCACCTGACTAAGATGGAGGCAGCAGATGAACCTCAGCGGAAAGTGCTTAAAGCCTGCAAACCAATGAAAGAAAGTGACTGTCATCATCTAGATGCAGCACATAAAACAAAAGGGGACCGAGCTGTGGCCATTTCCAAAAAGACTGGTGTGGCCACTATATGTATAACGCCAGTACAACAGGGGCTCTACAGGATGTCCAGCCTGCCAGACTGTCTAAAAGAGAACTTTATTTCCAAGAAAATGGGACTTTCAGTGACCTGATTGGCTCAACTGACTCATCCGGGCAACCAGCTCAAAAGAATGAGAAAACTGACTGGCGAGTGCTGTATACCTTTTGCAAAGAAATTGCTGGCAATAGTTTATGCTTATCCTCTTGTTTAAACAGTTAAGCTTGAGGCTTGACTCTGAGTTTGCCTGGCAGGCTTAGAAGCAAACATATTGGAATTTAGATTGCTGTGTTGTACACCACACTCTTTGGATGCCCCAAGAAAACCAGCTCAAAGGTAACCCTGGAAATGACTGTCTGATGGCCCAGCCCAGCTGTCCCTCCTACCTGAGAGAACACCCCCCCCCCCCAGTGTTTGGAGAACGGATGGAAGACTTCATCTCTGGAAGAGGGTCCCACAGTTGCACCCTAGCAGGTTTTAAATCATGAGTGTATGTATTAGCTACAGTGAGCAACTGACTTAGTCTGGGGACGAATCATTGGATTCCCTCATTTGAGTGGCCTATCCGCGCACCTCACGGACGTACCAGCTGACATAGGGGTTCACTGGTGAGGATTGGAAACACTTGGGGTACACAATATCAAAAGGCATAGGTATATGTTTCGAAATTCAAACAAGAGGAGGGAAATGTTAAGGAAATAATCTGATCTATAAGATCAGATTGTTACCGTTATTATTATTGTTTGAATTTGTTACACCTTACATTCAAATTTATGTGAAGACCAATTTGCATGTAATGTGCCTTTAAATATAAGATGATATATTAGTAGTTTGGTACATTGAAAAATGTACCATACATTATCTCAAAAATTGGGCCCCTGATACACCTAGCATGACTTAGCATGTTCCTTACTTACATAAATTGATATTAAAAAGCCCCTAGACTGTGTAAGGACAAGATAAAGACCATAAGGAACATACACCATGCCAAGAATATTATCTTATAACAGTGAGTGATAGAAGAAGGGTCTTAATTCCGCGCCAAGGACTCAATGGATCCAGGAAGAGATTAATGCTTCTTGAAAAACATGCACAAGTCTACGCGTTTCTGGAGACACAGCTCCCTTCATCAGGACTTTGGCAAGAGAACATCATTTGATGATCAGATTTGATGTTCTGTTGCCAATGTCCTGATGAAGGGAGCTGTGTCTCCAGAAACGCATAGACTTGTGCATGTTATTAATGAAGCATTAATCTCTTCCTGGATCCATTGAGTCCTTGGCGTGGAATTAAGACCCTTCTTCTATCACTCTCTGTTATCAGCCAACTTTGGGACTGCTGCCTGGACCTGGATCTTATATATGCCTGTATAGTGGTTATGACTGGCACAACCATTATAGGTGAGTGTGTTTTTATTACATATCTTCCTCCCCTTTTTGGGGTAAGACCCTATTGCGCTTTTCTTTCCACAGTTTCTCATCTAAGAATATTATCTTAGCGTTCATTTGTATCATGTGGTCGCAGATTTATGAAATATTCCATAGAACCAATCCGTATAACAAAAACAATGGTGTAACCAATCATTATGTGAAAGCTTGAACAGTAACCAATAACGTTGGGGTGTATTCACTTTCATGTTAAAGCTTTTCAATGAATATGATCCCTGGGCATTTGCGGTCTGTCAGAGCTGACTTAATTTCTTCCCTTCGCCGGCGAGCATCCATTGGGCACATGGCTTGTGGCTTGGCTGATTGCAATAACACTATCTTTATTTGTATTATTTATAAATTTAGCCACCAGACAAGACAATCTCTGGGAACTCCTTCAAGACTGTTAGAAAACCATTTCCGGTGACTACCTCTTGAAGCTCATCAAGAGAATGCCAAGAGTGTGCATAGCAGTAATCAAAGGAAAAGGTGGCTACTTTGAAGAATCTAGAATATAAGACATATTTTCAGTTGTTTCACACTTTTTTAAGTATTTCATTCCACATGTTTTCATTCATAGTTTTGATGTCTTCAATGTGAATCTACAATTTTTAGAGTCATGAAAATAAAGAAAACTCTTTGAATGAGAAGGTGTGTCCAAACTTTTGGTCTGTACTGTATATGATTCTGGTAACAATTTTACATCTTGTGTATATGACGGAGAGGTCACTATATTGTTAAATCTCATATTTTTTTCCTGCCTTCATACTTTTTATCTGAATGAGAGCCATAACTAATAGCATCTCCCTATCCCCTGTCTGATTATGTACTTTTTAATTGTTGACATCTTCCTATTTTGGTTTTTATCACAAGTAGTGATGGATGGACCCAGACTGTAAAAGTCCGGATCCGCGTGGTTTCAAAGATACTCGGGTGGAGGGCACGGGATTTTGGGTGTTCATCCCAATCCAGTACTCGAGAAATTAAAAAAAAAAAATAAAGGAAAATTAAAGAAAATAAGGATGAAGCGAGCGCTTCATACTTACCGAGGCTCTGTTGCGGCTGTACACTGCTCCCGCGGCCTCTCCTTCACTTCCTGGGCCACTCTTTAGGCTAATCCATATGCACTGCTTTCCCCGCCCACCGCCCATCCTGGTGTGTGTGATTCGTTGCAGTCAGTCGCGCTCCCCGGCCTGTGTGACTGCGTCTGACTGCAACCAATCACAGGCGCTGTTTGCGGGTCAGTATTGTGGTATAAACATAAATAAAACAATTTACATAGGGTCCCCCCATATTATGATACCCAGCACAGATAAAGCCCACAGCTACAGGCTGCAGCTCCCAGCCGTGTGCTTATCTGTGTATCAAAATATACCGCATGCAGGGTTGTTTTTTTTTTAATTATTTAAATAAATAATTTAAAAAACTGGCATGCGGTGTGGTATCCCAGAGTGGTCATCTCCTTGGGATACCAGAAATCTAGAGTATTTCGCACAAATGTAATTTTCTATGTATATTAAGTACTGTAGGATATTGTGAAAACCTGCTGACAGGCAGCACTCAGAGGGTTAAGTTTCCCCTGTGCAGTCATCCAATGACTGCAGTGGTAGGAGTCCTATGCAGGGGGGAGGAGCTAACTCCGACTACACGTGGAAGGATAGGGTCGGCTGGGAGACGGCAGTTGTGAGGAAATAGAGGGAGTTGACGTCCTCCATTTTGTGAGTAGTTTTTCTAGAGCATCAGGAGAAGAAAAGCTTCCCCTCAGAGGTCTGCCTGTCTGGTGTGGTTGAATTTACCACAGTATGTGTGGAAAACACTGACCAGCTGTCATCTGTAAATAGTTATATATATCACCAGTAAAGAGACTGTTCATCACCGAAGCGGAGTTGTTTTATGATTAAATATTAACAACAACAATAACAACTATTACCACCATCAGACTCAACCGTGTCCCACACGAGGTTACCACAACTTTTGGCGTCACGAACAAGATGTTACCTCTGTGCCTCATATGCCCTGAAGAGAGTGGTAATATATACTATTGATATTAAAAGAAATTGATGAGAAAATTACCTCAGGAAGTGCCAGTCTTTACTGCCTTAAAGAATTTGTACTGCTCCACAGCTGTTGTTGCAAGAAGAGTCTGTACACATACCAGTGGCTGCTTCACTGGGAAAAGTGACCTCCTTTCTTCCTAAGCTGAAATTCCCTCCACTGTACCCCAACAAAGAGGGGAGAGGCAGGCAACAGGGAGGACGGTAAGAACTACTGCATCACACATACAGTGCTGTAAACATGTCTTCAGGAGAGGAGAGCGAAGTGACGAGCTGCAGCCCATCTATTGCATTGGCTCAAACAATGCCATTAACAATGTCTTACTACTTTGGGGCACCCTGGCTCCACAGCTATAGTGGAGAACCCCGCACATTAACCGACTTTAAAGAGAAAATGCAGGCAATATTCAGATTGTACCCAGTCCGCCCGGAACAAAAAATTGCGTTACTGATTGGTCAGCTAGGGGGCGCTGCACTTAGGGAAGTTAAATCTTGGCCTTGTAGTGTAAAGAAAACTGCTGAAGAAATATTAGACAGGTTAAAAGTTATATTTAAAACAAAAACCCTGTCAGAGTTAAATATGCAATTCTTTGGAAAAAAGCAGCAGTCCCATGAATCTTTAAGAGATTTTACCCTCAGTTTACAGGAAGCTTGGCATATCCTTGAGCAGGCTGATCCCTCTGAAGCTATTAATGCTGATCTAATTTTAAGGGAGAATGCTGGCACAACAACATCCCAATAGTGATTTTTTGGATTTTAAAGAGACTGCCATAAAAGTATTGAGTCCCAAGGATGCATATAAAGGTGTGAATAACCAACAACATGCTGTATCTGCCTGTGCCAAACCTGTTGTTGTTCAGTCTGTTCCCCAGCAGGTACAAGACCCTACTGAAGAGCTTCGTGATCAAGTTGCGGAACTAACCAAAAGTCTCGCAATCCTGTGCAAAGAAGTAAAGGAGCTGAAACACCAACCCAATCAAGAGGACCATCCTTCCTTTATCCGGAAGTTACCATCCAACAGTCCCCGGGACAACTACTACCGGACAGGTAGGAGACCCACTGACAGATTTGATTCCCTAGGTCAGCCGATTTGCCGCAGATGCAATCGTAGTGGCCATATAGAAAGAGAATGCCAGCCTTTAAACTGGAGTTTCCTGAGGCCAAGGACCGACCCTCAGAAGAAGAATGCATAGGTCCAGATGATCCTGACTGGGGCCTAAAATATGTTGGGTACCGTCCCATCATTCCAATCACAATAGATGGAATCCCCTTTCTAGCACTACTCGACACTGGCTCACAAGTTACCACCATCCAGCTACCACAATATAAACGATACTTGAAAACAGACCAGCTAGCAAAAATTACCTTTGCTGACCTTAACATTATAGCTAGTAATGGACAACCTGTTCCTCAAGTGGGCCACTGGGAAGCTACCTTAAAAGTTGGCAGAACTGAGTTACCTCACCAAGGCATTATTGTAGTAAATAGAGGAGAAGAAGACTTTTTTCCTCCTGTGGTCTTGGGAATGAACATATTACAAAATTGTTTTGACGAAGTAATCGAAGGCATGACTTATGCATTCAATGCTGCTTCCCCCAAGAAGAAGAGAACTATTCAGAAAACGCTTCGTATACTCATTAGCCATCAGCAATTCACTAATTCCAGAGGAGAGATAGGCTCTACCAGGATTATGGACTCAAGGCCTGTGGTTCTCCAACCCCATACAGAAACTATGGTGTGGTGTAAAACGAAGATGGGTCTACAGGGTCAGAACTATGAAGTCCTGATTGAAGCAGTAGAATATAAAGATGATACAGTCATTGTAGCTGCAAGAAGTCTAGCTAATGTAACTCACGGTCGAGTACCGGTGCGTCTCATAAATTGCAGTAACCAAGCTGTGACCCTGCGCAAATATACTATTGTACCCAAAGTGAGTGGGCTTAATTATGAAGATATCCTCCAAGTGTCTCAATATTCTACCAAAGTGGAAAATTCTCCAAGTCCAGAAACTAAGGAGGAGTGGTGGCAAGAGCTAGACATAGGTACTTATGAAACCCCCCTCACAGAAAAGGAAGAAGCCCTGAGAGTTGCCAAAGAGTACCAACATATATTCAGCAAGTCATCTTTTGACTTTGGAAGAGTCAGTACAATCAAACATTTCATCCCCACTGGCTCCCATCCTCCAATCAAAGAAAAGTACCGACCTATACCTCCATCCATGTATCAGCCAGTGAAGAGAATGATACAAGAAATGAAAGATGCTAATGTGATTAAAGACAGTCGAAGTCCTTGGGCCGCACCAATTGTTCTCGTCAAAAAGAAAGATGGAAGTATTCGGCTATGTGTAGATTATCGCAAGCTCAATAACATTACCCATAAAGATGCATACCCATTGCCCAGAATAGAAGAATCTTTGACTGCCATGAAATCAGCAGCCTATTTCTCCACCCTAGATCTCACCAGCGGGTACTGGCAAGTACCCATGGCTTCAGAGGACCAAGAAAAGACTGCATTCACTACCCCTATGGGCTTGTTTGAATTCAACTTTATGCTGTTTGGCTTGTGTAATGCCCCTGGAACCTTTCAGAGGCTTATAGAATGCTGCTTGGGTCACAAGAATTTTGAAACTGTGCTGTTGTACTTAGGTGATGTAATAATTTACTCCAAAACTTATGAAGAGCACCACTGACATCTCACCGAAGTCTTTGAAGTCCTAGCCAAGCATGGCCTGAAAGTCAAACCATCCAAATGCCATCTACTAAAATCCAAGGTCCAGTACCTGGGATACATAGTTAGTGCGGAAGGAGTTATTCCAGATCCGGAGAAGACTGCCATAGTAATAGACTGGCCTATCCCAACCACCATTAGGGAAGTCCACAGATTCCTCAGATTTGCCAGCTACTATAGGAGATTCATCAAAAACTTTACCCAGATTGCTGCTCCCTTACAAGAGCTCCTGAAAGGACAACCGTGTCAGAAGATGTGCTAGAGCCCCTCCATTCAGTCGACGCCAGAACTAGAACAGTCCTTCCAGGAACTTAAGGTAAAGTTAACTGAAACCCCGGTCCTTGCCTATCCAGACTACAACATCCCCTTTCATCTGTATACAGATGACAGCCACCTGGGATTAGGTGCAGTGCTAGCCCAGGTCCAAGACAGCAAAGAAAGAGTTATCGCCTATGCCAGCAGATCCCTCCGACCAACTGAAAGAAATGATCAGAACTACAGCTCATTTATGTTGGAATTCCTTGCACTAGTGTGGGCTGTCACAGACAAATTTAAGCACTACTTAGCTGCAACTCCCTTCATTGCTTTCACTGACAACAACCCATTGTCCCAGTTGCATTCTGCCAAACTTTGAGCCCTTGTAGCAGAGATGGGCTTCCCGACTGGCCAACTACCAGTTTGTCCTGAAGTACAGAGCAGGTCGATCTAACACCAATGCTCATGCCCTGTCCAGGCTTCCCACAACAGAAATACCCCGTTATGATGAGGACGAGTGGGAAACAGTGGAAATGCCTGCCTTTTACTCATATGTTACCAGACAAAATGTGCAGAAAGTCCCAAAACCTCCTGTTTCTGAACCCAGCTCTAGACACTCAGTGAGCCATAATTGGGCTGAAATTCAAACGGAAGCCATACCTTCAGAACTTTATAGAAGTTACTAGAATCTATACCACCAAAATTACCGGTGAGCTACAGGCAATCTAATCCAGAACTTTGTCGATTATGGCGACAGAGAAAACGTCTACAGTACTACAAAGGAGTGTTAGTACGATGCACTGTGAATCCCCACACTCATGAGAGTCTTCCAAATAGTTGTACCCAGACAAGATGCCAATCTCATTCTAGAGGCCTATCATGACAAGTCCAGACACTTTGGTTGCCAAAAGACTGAAATGACAATCCAAGAACGCTTCTATTGGATAGTAATGAGACAAGACATTGAGAAATGGTGCAGAGAATGTATCACGTGTACTCTAAGTAGCAGAGAAGGTATGGAACAAAGAGCTCCGCTGTATCCTATTGAAACACATCATCCTCTGGAGCTTGTGGCCCTTGATCATGTCAAACTGCAACTCTGCCGTACTGGATACCTCTATGCTCTGACCATCGTCGACCACTACACTAAATTTGTTGTGGCCATGCCTGTCAGAGATCTGACTACTCGAACCACTGCTGAGATGTTTTTGAAACACTTTGTGAGACCTTATGGATATCCTGAGCAGATTCTGACAGATCAAGGTCCAGCATTTGAATCGGATTTATTCCAAGAACTGTGTGCTCTCTATGGCTGCAAGAAACTTCGCACAACCGCTTACCATCCCCAATGCAATGGCCTGTGTGAGAGGATGAACAAAACTTTGATTGACATGATAAAGAATGTTCCATCCCAAGAAAGGAAAGAATGGCCTGAGGTACTGCAAGAGTTCACTTACTTATACAACAATACCATTCACTGTTCCACTGGTTATACTCCACATTACTTGATGTTTGTTCGTCCAAGGAAACTGCCTGCAGACCTCCAGCTACTACAGTAAATGTTCAAGTAGAAGCTTGCCATAATCCCCTTCCAGAGACAGATTGGGTTGCGGACCACCAAAGACGTCTGAGAGAAGCTAATGAAATCGTAGAAGAACGCTTGTAAGCTGTCCGCCAAAGGCAGGAGGATGATTTCAATGCTTCAGCCAAGGCCAAACCATTACAAGTTGGAGACAGAGTTTGGGTTAAAAAGAACCGCCGCTCTCACAAGCTGGATGATCAGTGGGAATCCTGCCCTTACATCATCAACAGTATACCGTTCCCAGGGGTGGAAGTGTACAAAATTGCCAGAGAAGATACTCCGCAAGAAAAGGTCGTTCATCGAAGCCAGATAAAAGCTTGCATTTCCCAGGAAGCTACAGTTACTCCAGTTTATACCCCTGTTGCACCAGAGAAGGCTTCCAGGGTCTCCACTATCCCATTTGTTTGGCTTAATGCACCCCATCTTCAGTTTATTATGCCAGCTCCTCCTTCTCCACTAGAGGGTGCTGACATAACTCCTGCTATAGGTTCTCAGGGGATGCCCTCTACAGTTGAGGAGCCAGGAGCACCATCCACCTATGAAGAGGAGTCAGTACCTGCTCTACAGAGATCTGAATGAGCAACCAAGGGACAGTTACCCGCTCGTTACCAAAAAAAATTTGTCGCTGCCTATCTGAATAGGAGAGACTTTGCATGTGTAGCTTCAATAGAGACATACATTTGCTGTGTAATAAGAGAGATTCTGGCTTATGAGAGCCTTATTACTGCTACACTGTGTCCTAGCCCTCCAAAAAAACAGCTTGGTGCAGAAAGTTTCTTTATGGTCTGTCTGCCCTGACTGCACCCAGGGACCAAGCAAAGAAGTTATTGTGGGTTAGCTGTCATCCCGTTCCCCACCTAGTGGGGGTTGTTTCTAAAAGGATCTTCAAGACAAATGGACTCCTTTATTATGGTTACATGCTGTTTTACTTTGCATCCTGATGTGGTTTTTTATGTGTTTTTCTAGGTCTTCAAGAAGCCAAGAATAGTTTAAGCAACAGTATTCATTGAAAACATTTATATGTATGCATGTTGTTCCTTTCTGTTTTTCAGATATGTATGTGTCAGGGACGACACACTTCAAGAGGGGAGACATGTCGTATCCCACAAAGTGGTCATCTTCTTGGGATACCAGAAATAAAGAGTATTTCTCACAAATGTAATTTTCTATGTATATTAAGTACTGTAGGATATTGTGAAAACCTGCTGACAGGCAGCACTCAAAGGGTTGTTTTCCCTGTGCAGTCATCCAATGACTGCAGTGGTAGGAGTCCTATGCAGGGGGGAGGAGCTAACTTCGACTACGCGTGGAAGGATAGGGTCGGCTGGGAGACGGCAGTTGAGAGGAAATAGCGGGAGTTGACGTCCTCCATTTTGTGAGTAGTTTTTCTAGAGCATCAGGAGAAGAAAAGCTGCCCCTCAGAGGTCTGCCTGTCTGGTGTGGTTCAATTTACCACAGTATGAGTGGAAAACACTGACCAGCTGTCATCTGTAAATAGTTATATATATCACCAGTAAAGAGACTGTTCATTACCAAAGCGGAGTTGTTTTATGATTAAATATTAACAACAGCAATAACAACTATTACCACCATCAGAGTCAACCGTCCCCCACAGAGGTTACCACATGCGGTCCCCCCTCAATTTTCATTCCCAGCCATGAAAAAGCCCCATAGCTTGGGGGCTGGTATTCTCAAACTGGGGAGGCCTATGTAAAAAATAACAAACTGCAGCCTCCTGAGATTGTCGCATCCATTAGATGCGAGAAGCTCGGCGCTTTCCCCAACTCTTCCCTTTTGCCCTGATGCTGTAGCAATTGGGGTAATGAGGGGTTAATAATGCACAATAGACATCAAACCCAAAATTAGTGATGGGTAGGGGTCTAAGAGACCCCCATCAATAATCCTATAAGTAAAAAGAAAACACAAACACCGAGAAAAATTCTTTATTTGGAATCAAATACAAAAAATAACCTTTCAACACTTTATTAACCCCCAAAACACCCCTGCAGGTCAGACGTAATCCACACGAGGTCCCAAAATGATTCAGCTCTGCAACATATCTGAAGTCACAGCACGCAACCATGAAACATGTCCACACGCTGCAGGCTGAGACTGAGCGACGATCAGCGTTGACGTCACTGGGGCTAGTTGCGGTCATAGCAAAAGGAGGACTGTGGGAACCTTTCGGCTGTGATCGCAACTTATTTAAATGACGTTACCGCTGATTGTGGCTCCGTCTCTCCCTGCAGTTACAGCATGCAGACATGTTCCAAGTGTTGAAAGTGGGTGGGTTTTTGTATTTTATTTCAAATAAAGGATTTTTTCATTGTATGTGTTTATTTACTTTCACTTACAGATTAGTGATGGGGAGGTCTCATAGACCCTCGCTATTATTAATCTAGGGCTTAGTGGCAGCTGTGGGCTGTTATTAACAACTCATTGCCTTGGTGAGGTGGCAGTCGGGGTAATCCGAAAGAGCTAGTCAAAGTGCTGAGCTTGTCGCAGATAATGGATGAGAAAATTCTGTGATGCTGCAGGCTGCTATTTTTATTCTGGGGGCGGCCTAAAAACCATAGTCCTCCCCAGTCTGAGAATACCAGCCCCCAGCTGTCGGGCTTCAATTTGGCTGGGTATCAAAATTTGGGGGGAACTGCAAGCCGTTTTTTTAAATGATTTATTTAAATGATTAAAAAAAAAGCTGTATACAGTCTCTTATTTTGATACACAGCCAAGATCAGCACAGGGCTGGGGCTGCAGCCTGTAGCCATGGGCTTTAGCAGCCTGTGGCACTAGGTATCATAATATGGGGGGACCACAGGACAACTTTTTTTACTTATTTTTATTGCACGATATAGACGCACATGGTGTCTGTGATTGGAAGCATCAGACAGGCTGTCACTCAGCGTGGGGGCACGTTTGACTGCAACCAATTACAGACACCGGTGGGTGGGGAAAGCAGTGCATATGCATTGAGGGTTAATTATTGGCCCCGGAAGTGAATGCGTTGCCGCGGTAGCAGTGTACAGCTATGCTGGAGCCTCGGTAAATAAAGCACGTGCGCTCTTATCCCCTTATCCCTTCTACCACCATTTTTAATCGCCGGATTCTGGTCCACATATAATTATACCCAGAACCAAATTTTAAACAGCGCATCACTGGGATCAACCGGTCCCTGTTATCTGCAAGTCCGCTCATCACTAATCACAAGTCACCTGACAGCATAAATCAGCTGGCATAACACTGAGTCCTTATAGTAATCGTAATCATCTCTTTTGTTAAAAACATTTCCCCGATGCAGTTCACACAGGCACAATGCAGATTGTATATGACCTTCTGGGTTACATCTTCTTCTATGCCTTTATCTTTGTAAATGTACCATGGTCAGTACCGCCACCATACAAGTTTAACAAGTTTATAATATACTAGAAGGTGGCCCGATTCTACGCATCGGGTATTCTAGAATTTACGTATTGTGTAGTTAATGTATGATTTTTGTTATATATATATATATAGATGTTGTTGTGTGTAGTTACCAAGTGTTTGTGTAGGGGCTGTACATGTTCTGGGTGTTGTCTGGGTGTAGCGGGGGGTGAGAGCGGTGTTGTTTGTGTCTTGCGTTGTGTGTCGTTATTTGTGGAGCGCTGTGTGTCTGTATCGTTGTGTATGTGTGTGTGTGTTTTTGGGGGAGGTATGTTTTGTGCAATGTGTGTGTTGTGCGGTATGTGCGTATATTTGTGTGTGCCGCGGTGTTTGTGTGTTGAGTGTTGTGTGTCTGCGGCGTTGTCTGTGTGTGTGGGTGTCTGTGTAGGGTGGTGTTTGTGGTTCCCAGTGTGTGTGTGGTGTGTTGTGCAGTGCGTGTGTGGCAGTGTGTGTGTGTGTTTTGGGGGGAGGTGTGCACCCCCCATCGTGGTCCACCCCCCATCGTGCTCCATCTCCCATGCTGTGCACCCCCCATCATGCTCCATCCCCCATGCTGCGCACCCCCCATCGTGCTCCATCCCCACTCCCCATTGTGCTCCATCCTCCATGCTGCGCATTCCCCATCGTGCTCCATCCCCCATGCTGCGCATTCCCAATCGTGCTCCATCCCCCATGCTGCGCATTCCTCATCGTGCTCCATCCCCCATGCTGCGCACTCCCAAATGTGCTCCATCCCCCATGCTGCGCACTCCCCATCGTGCTCCATCCCCCATGCTGCGCACTCCCCATCGTGCTCCATCCCCCATGCTGCACACTCCCCATCGTGCTCCATCCCCCATGCTGCGCACCCCCCATCATGCTCCATCTCCCATGCTGCGCACTCCCCATCGTGCTCCATCCCCCATGCTACGCATTCCCCATCATGCTCCATCCCCCATGCTGCGCACTCCCAAACGTGCTCCATCCTCCATGCTGCGCACTCCCCATCGTACTCCATCCCCCATGCTACGCATTCTCCATCATGCTCCATCCCCCATGCTGCGCACTCCCCATCGTGCTCCATCCCCCATGCTGCGCACTCCCCATCGTGCTCCATCCCCCATGCTGCACACTCCCCATCGTGCTCCATCCCCCATGCTGCACACTCCCCATCGTGCTCCATCCCCCATGCTGCGCACCCCCCATCGTGCTCCATCCCCCATGCTGCGCACACCCCATCGTGCTCCATCCCCCATGCTGCGCACTCCCCATCGTGCTCCATCCCCCATGCTGCGCACCCCCATCGTGCTCCATCCCCCATGCTGCGCACCCCCCATCGTGCTCCATCCCCCATGCTGCGCACTCCCCATCGTGCTCCATCCCCCATGCTGCACACTCCCCATCGTGCTCCATCCCCCATGCTGCGCACTCCCCATCGTGCTACATCCCCCATGCTGTGCACCCCCCATCGTGCTCCACAGTCACACATCAGACAGTAAACACGCACACATATGATCGCATACACTCACACACACACCCCACTTCTCCCTGTGCCCACCGGTGGGCGGTCCCAGCAGCTGTGCTGCACGCCGTGCTCCTCTGCCGACACTCACAGATCCGATCGCATACACTCACACACACACACACACACTCACACACATCCGATCGCATACACTCACACACATCCGATCACATACACTCACACACACTCACACACATCCGATCGCATACACACACACACTGACGATATCGCACATACGCGCTGACACACTCACAACATCCGGAGATACCACATGCTTCCGGCCATGTGATCCTCCAGCAGGTCCTGGAAGCTCACAGCACAGTATCGCCGCCGAGAAGCAAGCGATATCACGGGATGTTGTGAGTGTGTGGATGCGATGTGAGGTGTGTGTGAGAGTGAGTGTGATCTGATGTGTGTGTGTGTGTGTGTCTGTTCTTATGTGTGTGTGAGGTGTGTGTGTTCCGCCGCTGCAGGACGTGGATGCGATCTGATGTGTGTGTGAGGTGTGTGTGTTCTGCCGCTGCAGGACGTGGATGCGATCTGATGTGAGTGTGAGTGTGAGTCTGAGTGTGAGTCTGAGTGTGAGTCTGAGTGTGAGTCTGAGTGTGAGTGCGAGTGTGCATGTGAGTGTGAGTGTGCATGTGAGTGTGAGTGTGCATGTGAGTGTGAGTCTGAGTGTGAGTCTGAGTGTGCATGTGAGTGTGAGTGTGCATGTGAGTGTGAGTGTGCATGTGAGTGTGAGTGTGCATGTGAGTGTGAGTCTGAGTGTGAGTGTGCATGTGAGTGTGAGTGTGCATGTGAGTGTGAGTGTGCATGTGAGTGTGAGTCTGAGTGTGAGTGTGCATGTGAGTGTGAGTCTGAGTGTGAGTGTGCATGTGAGTGTGAGTCTGAGTGTGCATGTGAGTGTGAGTCTGAGTGTGAGTGTGCATGTGAGTGTGAGTCTGAGTGTGAGTGTGAGTGTGCGTGTGAGTGTGAGTCTGAGTGTGAGTGTGCGTGTGAGTGTGCATGTGAGTTTGAGTGTGCATGTGAGTGTGAGTGTGCATGTGAGTGTGAGTCTGAGTGTGAGTGTGCATGTGAGTGTGAGTCTGAGTGTGAGTGTGCATGTGAGTGTGAGTCTGAGTGTGAGTGTGCATGTGAGTGTGAGTCTGAGTGTGCATGTGAGTGTGAGTCTGAGTGTGAGTGTGCATGTGAGTGTGAGTCTGAGTGTGAGTGTGCATGTGAGTGTGAGTCTGAGTGTGAGTGTGCATGTGAGTGTGAGTCTGAGTGTGAGTGTGCATGTGAGTGTGAGTCTGAGTGTGAGTGTGCATGTGAGTGTGAGTCTGAGTGTGAGTGTGAGTGTGCATGTGAGTGTGAGTCTGAGTGTGAGTGTGCATGTGAGTGTGAGTGTGCATGTGAGTGTGAGTGTGCATGTGAGTGTGAGTCTGAGTGTGAGTGTGCATGTGAGTGTGAGTCTGAGTGTGAGTGTGCATGTGAGTGTGAGTCTGAGTGTGCATGTGAGTGTGAGTCTGAGTGTGAGTGTGCATGTGAGTGTGAGTCTGAGTGTGAGTGTGAGTGTGCGTGTGAGTGTGAGTCTGAGTGTGAGTGTGCGTGTGAGTGTGCATGTGAGTGTGAGTGTGCATGTGAGTGTGAGTGTGCATGTGAGTGTGAGTCTGAGTGTGAGTGTGCATGTGAGTGTGAGTCTGAGTGTGAGTGTGCATGTGAGTGTGAGTCTGAGTGTGAGTGTGCATGTGAGTGTGAGTCTGAGTGTGCATGTGAGTGTGAGTCTGAGTGTGAGTGTGCATGTGAGTGTGAGTCTGAGTGTGAGTGTGCATGTGAGTGTGAGTCTGAGTGTGAGTGTGCATGTGAGTGTGAGTGTGAGTCTGAGTGTGAGTGTGCATGTGAGTGTGAGTCTGAGTGTGAGTGTGCATGTGAGTGTGAGTCTGAGTGTGAGTGTGAGTGTGCATGTGAGTGTGAGTCTGAGTGTGAGTGTGCATGTGAGTGTGAGTGTGCATGTGAGTGTGAGTCTGAGTGTGCATGTGAGTGTGAGTCTGAGGGTGAGTCTGAGTGTGCATGTGAGTGTGAGTCTGAGTGTGAGTGTGCATGTGAGTGTGAGTCTGAGTGTGAGTGTGCATGTGAGTGTGAGTCTGAGTGTGAGTGTGCATGTGAGTGTGAGTCTGAGTGTGAGTCTGAGTGTGAGTGTGCATGTGAGTGTGAGTGTGAGTGTGCATGTGAGTGTGAGTCTGAGTGTGAGTGTGCATGTGAGTGTGAGTCTGAGTGTGAGTCTGAGTGTGAGTGTGCATGTGAGTGTGAGTCTGAGTGTGAGTGTGCATGTGAGTGTGAGTCTGAGTGTGAGTGTGCATGTGAGTGTGAGTCTGAGTGTGAGTGTGCATGTGAGTGTGAGTCTGAGTGTGAGTGTGCATCTGAGTGTGAGTCTGAGTGTGAGTGTGCATGTGAGTGTGAGTCTGAGTGTGAGTGTGCATGTGAGTGTGAGTCTGAGTGTGAGTGTGCATGTGAGTGTGAGTGTGAGTCTGAGTGTGAGTATGCATGTGAGTGTGAGTCTGAGTGTGAGTGTGCATGTGAGTGTGAGTGTGCATGTGAGTGTGAGTCTGAGTGTGCATGTGAGTGTGAGTCTGAGGGTGAGTCTGAGTGTGAGTGTGCATGTGAGTGTGAGTCTGAGTGTGAGTGTGCATGTGAGTGTGAGTCTGAGTGTGAGTGTGCATGTGAGTGTGAGTCTGAGTGTGAGTGTGCATGTGAGTGTGAGTCTGAGTCTGAGTGTGAGTGTGAGTCTGAGTGTGAGTCTGAGTGTGAGTGTGCATGTGAGTGTGAGTCTGAGTGTGAGTGTGCATGTGAGTGTGAGTCTGAGTGTGAGTCTGAGTGTGAGTGTGCATGTGAGTGTGAGTCTGAGTGTGAGTGTGCATGTGAGTGTGAGTCTGAGTGTGAGTGTGCATGTGAGTGTGAGTCTGAGTGTGAGTGTGCATGTGAGTGTGAGTCTGAGTGTGAGTGTGCATGTGAGTGTGAGTCTGAGTGTGAGTGTGCATGTGAGTGTGAGTCTGAGTGTGAGTCTGAGTGTGAGTGTGCATGTGAGTGTGAGTCTGAGTGTGAGTGTGCATGTGAGTGTGAGTCTGAGTGTGAGTGTGCATGTGAGTGTGAGTGTGAGTCTGAGTGTGAGTGTGCATGTGAGTGTGAGTCTGAGTGTGAGTGTGCATGTGAGTGTGAGTCTGAGTGTGAGTGTGAGTGTGCATGTGAGTGTGAGTGTGAGTGTGCATGTGAGTGTGAGTGTGCATGTGAGTGTGAGTCTGAGTGTGCATGTGAGTGTGAGTCTGAGGGTGAGTCTGAGTGTGAGTGTGCATGTGAGTGTGAGTCTGAGTGTGCATGTGAGTGTGAGTCTGAGTGTGAGTGTGCATGTGAGTGTGAGTCTGAGTGTGAGTGTGCATGTGAGTGTGAGTCTGAGTGTGAGTGTGCATGTGAGTGTGAGTGTGAGTCTGAGTGTGCATGTGAGTGTGAGTCTGAGGGTGAGTCTGAGTGTGAGTGTGCATGTGAGTGTGAGTCTGAGTGTGAGTGTGCATGTGAGTGTGAGTGTGAGTCTGAGTGTGCATGTGAGTGTGAGTCTGAGGGTGAGTCTGAGTGTGAGTGTGCATGTGAGTGTGAGTCTGAGTGTGAGTGTGCATGTGAGTGAGTGTGAGTCTGAGTGTGAGTCTGAGTCTGAGTGTGAGTGAGTGTGAGTGAGTGTGCGTGTGAGTCTGAGTGTGAGTGTGTGTGAGTCTGAGTCTGCGTGTGAGTCTGAGTGTGAGTGTGCATGTGAGTGTGAGTCTGAGTCTGAGTGAGTGTGAGTGAGTGTGCGTGTGAGTCTGAGTGTGAGTCTGAGTGTGAGTCTGAGTGTGAGTGTGCATGTGAGTGTGAGTCTGAGTGTGAGTGTGTGTGAGTCTGAGTGTGAGTCTGAGTCTGCGTGTGAGTCTGAGTGTGAGTCTGAGTCTGGGTGTGAGTGTGAGTGAGTGTGAGTGAGTGTGCGTGTGAGTCTGAGTGTGAGTGTGAGTGTGTGTGAGTCTGAGTCTGAGTGTGAGTCTGAGTCTGCGTGTGAGTCTGAGTGTGAGTGTGCATGTGAGTCTGAGTGTGAGTCTGAGTGTGAGTCTGAGTGTGAGTCTGAGTGTGCGTGTGAGTCTGAGTGTGAGTCTGAGTGTGAGTCTGAGTGTGCGTGTCAGTCTGAGTGTGAGTCTGAGTGTGAGTGTGCATGTGAGTGTGAGTCTGAGTGTGAGTGTGAGTGTGAGTCTGAGTCTGAGTGTGTGTGAGTGTGAGTCTGAGTGTGCGTGTGAGTCTGTGAGTGTGCGTGTGAGTCTGTGTGAGTGTGCGTGTGAGTGTGCATGTGAGTGTGAGTCTGAGTGTGAGTGTGCATGTGAGTGTGAGTCTGAGTGTGAGTGTGCATGTGAGTGTGAGTCTGAGTGTGAGTGTGCATGTGAGTGTGAGTCTGAGTGTGAGTGTGCATGTGAGTGTGAGTCTGAGTGTGAGTCTGAGTGTGAGTGTGCATGTGAGTGTGAGTCTGAGTGTGAGTGTGCATGTGAGTGTGAGTCTGAGTGTGTGTGCATGTGAGTGTGAGTCTGAGTGTGAGTGTGCATGTGAGTGTGAGTCTGAGTGTGAGTGTGCATGTGAGTGTGAGTGTGAGTCTGAGTGTGCATGTGAGTGTGAGTCTGAGGGTGAGTCTGAGTGTGAGTGTGCATGTGAGTGTGAGTCTGAGTGTGAGTGTGCATGTGAGTGAGTGTGAGTGTGAGTCTGAGTGTGAGTGTGCATGTGAGTGTGAGTCTGAGTGTGAGTCTGAGTGTGAGTGTGAGTGAGTGTGAGTGAGTGTGCGTGTGAGTCTGAGTGTGAGTCTGAGTGTGAGTCTGAGTGTGAGTGTGCATGTGAGTGTGAGTGTGAGTCTGAGTGTGAGTGTGAGTGTGTGTGAGTCTGAGTGTGAGTCTGAGTCTGAGTCTGCGTGTGAGTCTGAGTGTGAGTCTGAGTCTGAGTCTGAGTCTGAGTGTGAGTGAGTGTGAGTGAGTGTGCGTGTGAGTCTGAGTGTGAGTGTGAGTGTGTGTGAGTCTGAGTGTGAGTCTGAGTCTGAGTCTGCGTGTGAGTCTGAGTGTGAGTGTGCATGTGAGTCTGAGTGTGAGTCTGAGTGTGAGTCTGAGTGTGAGTCTGAGTGTGAGTCTGAGTGTGCGTGTGAGTCTGAGTGTGAGTCTGAGTGTGAGTGTGAGTCTGAGTGTGCGTGTCAGTCTGAGTGTGAGTCTGAGTGTGAGTGTGCATGTGAGTGTGAGTCTGAGTGTGAGTGTGAGTGTGTGTGAGTCTGAGTGTGAGTCTGAGTGTGAGTCTGAGTGTGAGTGTGAGTCTGAGTCTGAGTGTGTGTGAGTGTGAGTCTGAGTGTGCGTGTGAGTCTGTGAGTGTGCGTGTGAGTCTGTGTGAGTGTGCGTGTGAGTGTGCATGTGAGTGTGCATGTGAGTGTGCGTGTGAGTGTGAGTGTGCGTGTGAGTCTGATTGTGAGTGTGCATGTGAGTCTGAGTGTGAGTCTGAGTGTGAGTGTGCATGTGAGTCTGAGTGTGAGTGTGCGTGTGAGTCAGAGTGAGTGGAGGCCAATCCGTGCGGGGGGGGCGGACCCGAGGCGAGCGGCCAATCCGTGCGGGGGGGAGGAGCCGAGGCGAGCGGCCAATCCGTGGGGGGGCGGGGCCATTGCGAGCCCAGCGGCCAATCAGCTTTGTGTCACCGTAAGGACACAATTTTGGAGCATGACAGACAGACAGACAGACAGATAGACAGACAGACAGACAGAATAAGGCAATTATATATATAGATGAGTCTGAGTGTGAGTCTGAGTGTGAGTGTGCATGTGAGTCTGAGTGTGAGTGTGCGTGTGAGTCAGAGTGAGTGGAGGCCAATCCGTGCGGGGGGGGGCGGACCCGAGGCGAGCGGCCAATCCGTGCGGGGGGGAGGAGCCGAGGCGAGCGGCCAATCCGTGGGGGGGCGGGGCCATTGCGAGCCCAGCGGCCAATCAGCTTTGTGTCACCGTAAGGACACAATTTTGGAGCATGACAGACAGACAGACAGACAGATAGACAGACAGACAGACAGAATAAGGCAATTATATATATAGATTGGTGTCAGTGATAGACATTGTCATACAAAAATGGGCAGTGTTCATCAGCTGAGCCAAGTAAACCCATAGATTCTGTTTGGTTTTTCATAAGGCTAAATTTTCCATGGTTGGTCTCTCTCTGTTTTCGGTCTGAAGATTTCTTGGCTTCTGATGGAAGTTGAAAGGACATGGTGGCGCCAATGATGCAACATTTCCAGATTTTGATCTAAAGGGACAAAAATACACATATTTTCTGAGATAACATCTGTCATTTTGGACGTGTTCCCACTTTTCTTGTCTGGGTTTCATAACTATCAACACATGGTCCTTTCCTTGAGCAATGACTTCAGCAGGTTCTGGAATACCTATGTCACCCAATTTTTTCACTCAGATTTTTACAGTATCATTGATAGGATGTGAGGATCCAAAACATTCATCTTCTCTGACTATCACAACTGTAGGCGCCCTTCCTCTCACCACCTGCATTTTATAAATAGGTTGTACCAGCAACTGAGCTATCTTATCTCCCTTCTGTATTAGCATGTCACTTACTCCACCATTCATTAGAAGTACCTTAATTTCTACTTGATAATCCTGATCTATCACTTCTGCTATTACCTGAAATCAGTGTAAAGGTACCGTCACACTAAACAACTTACCAGCGATCCCAACAACGATACAACCTGATAGGGATCGCTGGTAAGTTGCTAGGAGGTTGCTGGTGAGAGGTCACACAGACGCTCCAGCGATCCCACCAGCAACCTGACCTGGCAGGGATCGCTGCAGCATCGCTACACGGGTTGCTGGTGAGCTGTCACCAGTGACCAGCCCCTAGCCAGCAGCGATGCACTTTAGCGATGCTGCGCTTGGTAACTAAGGTAAATATCGGGTAACCAACCCGATATTTACCTTGGTTACCAGCGCACGCAGCTACACGTGCAGAGAGCAGGGAGCAGCGAACACCGCTTAGCGCTGGCTCCCTGCTCTCCTAGTTACAGCACACATCGGGTTAATTACCCGATGTGTGCTGCAGCTACATGTGCACAGAGCAGGGAGCAGCGCACACCGCTTAGCGCTGGCTCCCTGCTCTCCTAGTTACAGCACACATTGTGTAAATTACCCAATGTGTGCTGTAGCTACATGTGCAGAGAGCAGGGAGCAGCGCACACCGCTTAGCGCTGGCTCCCTGTTCTCCTAGTTACAGCACACATCGGGTTAATTACCCGATGTGTGCTGTAGCTACATGTGCAGAGAGCAGGGAGCCGCGCACACTTCTTAGCGCTGGCTCCCTGCTCTCCTAGCTACAGTACACATCGGGTTAATTACCCGATGTGTACTCTGCTACACGTGCAAGGAGCAGGAGCCGGCACTGACAGTGAGAGCGGTGGAGTCTGGTAACGAAGGTAAATATCGGGTAACCAAGGACAGGGCTTCTTGGTTACCCAATGTTTTTAACTCGCCCACCCCAGGGCTATGGGACACCCGGTGCCGGGCCGGACTAGTCCGGTGGTAGTCAGTGGTGGCTGGGCCAGGCTCCGTGGCCCTGGTGGGTGTCAGTAGAATATGTGGCTTGATGAATAAAGTTTGTGTTCGTGACGCCACCTGTGGTCTGCTGCTATTAAGCCGCCGCTGCTGTGTGAGGCCTCCGGGGTGATGATATAGCAGCAATGGTGGTACTGCTCCCCACAGGTGGAGCGGAGCCCCGGGGACACTGTTAGTGCTCGTGAAAGTCTATGGGGTTGTGTGGCTAACACGGTGCAGGGTCGACAGGCAATGAAAGAACCAGGCACAAACAACAGTCTCTTTACCTTTTCCTCTTTTACTTTGGGAACAGTCCAGTCCTGGGAGACCGTTACAGGTGGTGATGGGGATCCGGTCGGCCTGGAAGTACTTGGGGTGATCTTTCTGGCCAGCTGAGTATGAGGCCTACTCCTGTGCTTTTCTTTGTTATGATAGGACCCTGCTTCTCTGAATCCAGCAATGGCCCTCTTTGCTGCTGGGACCGATGGTATGTCCCTTTCCCTCTGTAGCAGGCTGCGCAGGCCCTCTCTGGTGCTTCTCTGCTGGAGTCCACACCGGGCCCTGATGCTGCAGCTGTACCTTCGGGATGTTTATGGGACAGGTGCTTGCAGCTCTCCTGCCCTTCGGATTCGGCTACCAGGGAGTATTTTAAGCCCTGGTGGCCACAGACTCCGATGTCCGAGTCTCTCCGCTGCCTCTCTGTTACTCCTGCTTCCCTGGGCCAAGCTACTCTAGCTCTAGGCCCCAGATCCACAGGACAGCACACTCTGCGTCTGCTTCCTTCCACTTCTCTCTACAGACTCACAACTACTTCCTCCCTCAGGTCAGACTTGAGGAAAGCTCCCTGGAATTCCAGGTTCAGAGCTCCCCCTGCTGGCCGGAGGGAGAACTGCGTTGGGTGTTAAACTTGCTGGCCAATGGACCTCCCCATTACCTCCAGGCTCAGCATTAACCCTTTGGGAGGGCAATGCTGTTGTGGCGACCAGGTCCTGGGGCGCCACATTTACCGTGGTTACTAGCGTCCACAGAAGCCGGCTCCTGTTGCCTGCACATTTAGTTGTTGCTGTCTCGCTGTCACACACAGCGATCTGTGCTTCACAGCGGGACAGCAACAACTAAAAAATGGCCCAGGCCATTCAGCAACAACCAACGACCTCACAGCAGGGGCCAGGTTGTTGCTGGATGTCACACACAGCAACATCACTAGCAACATCGCTGCTACATCACAAAAGTTGTTCGTTAGCAGCGATGTTGCTAGCGATGTTGCTTAATGTGACGGGGCCTTAAGGGTTCGGTTCCACTTGCGATTTTCATGTGCGAGTGCGATCCGATAAAACATCGGATTGCACTCGCACCAGTGCAAAAACTATGGGGTATCGTCCATCTGCGATTGATTTCTCATGCCACAACGGCATGCAGAATGAATCGCAGCATGCTGCGTTTGGCAGCGAGTCTCAGCTTGCGCACCCCCATGCAAGCCTGTGGGAGTCTGTGAGACATTGAACTGTACTTGCATGTAATACAAGTGCAGGGCGATGTATGCAGAGAAAGTCCGCGGAGGAGATGCGGAGAAAGTGCTCCCTCCCTCTTCTCTGCAGCTGTGATACGATCGCAAGATTGCATCACAGTCGCATGACCCTCGGCTGACACTCGCAGAAGAGGGTCTTTAGCATATCCCTTCCAATGCTCTTGCGCTCTCTCTGAAGCTGTGCGCAAGTGGAAAAGTACCCTTAAGCTGGGTTTACACCCTGCAACATCTCAAACGACATCGCTGTAACGTCACCGGTTTTGTGACGCAATAGCGATGTTGTTTGCGATGTTGCAGTGTGTGAATCCTATCAGCGACCCGGCCCCTGCTGTGAAGTTGTAATCGTTACAAATCGTTCAGGACCATTCCTAGGTCCTTTGTTTCCCGCTGTGCAGCATGAAGTTTCAGTGTGTGAAGCCTTTTCAGCGACTTTGTTAGCAACTTCCCTTTCAAAAGGCTGCTTATCAACGTCCCCAAACAACCAGCTAGGTCGCTCTGCAGGTCCGGATCGCTGTTGAGTTGTTGGCCAGGTTTGCCTGTTTGAACGCTCACCAGAGACTTAGCAGAGACTTAGGGAGGTCGCTATTGCGTCACCAAACCGGTGACGTTACAGCGATGTCCTTTGCGATGTTGCAGCGTGTAAACCCAGCTTTAGGCCAAACTTGACCTTAGGGCTATGAGACCAAAATTGTGAGAAACCATTTACAAGTCTATTGTCCTGTCTGAAAATAAAATTAAAGAACATACATTCAAAGCAAACAACCATTAGCTAATTACAGTACCCATACATCACAATGGGATGATTCTCTGTTTTATTGTTTAGACTGATTACTCTGATATCATGTGAAAGTTTGGTTTCCAGTCTAAAAATAAACACAAACATAATTAGAATACAAGCTCAAATCACAAAACATAATTTTATCTGATTCATTATCCATGTGCTAATAGAGTCACATCTTAAGGCCCCGTCACACTAAGCAACATCGCTAGCAACATCGCTGCTAACGAACAACTTTTGTGACGTTGCTAGCGATGTTGCTGTTTGTGACATCCAGCAACAACCTGGCCCCTGCTGTGAGGTCGTTGGTTGTTGCTGAATGTCCTGGGCCATTTTTTAGTTGTTGCTGTCCCGCTGTGAAGCGCAGATCGCTGTGTGTGACAGCGAGACAGCAACAACTAAATGTGCAGGCAGCAGGAGCCGGCTTCTGCGGAGGCTGGTATCCACAGTAAACATCGGGTAACCAAGAAGCCCTGTCCTTGGTTACCCGATATTTACCTTTGTTACCAGCCTCCGCCGCTCTCACTGTCAGTGCCGGCTCCTGCTCTGTGCACATGTAGCTGCAGGACACATCGGGTTAATTAACCCGATGTGTGCTGTAGCTAGGAGAGCAAGGAGCCAGCGCTAAGCAGTGTGCGCTGCTCCCTGCTCTGTGCACATTTAGCTGCAGTACACATCGGGTAATTAACCCGATGTGTGCTGTAACTAGGAGAGCAAGGAGCCAGCGCTAAGCGGTGTGCACTGCTCCCTGCTCTGTGATGTAGCTGCAGCACACATCGGGTAATTAACCCGATGTGTGCTGTAACTAGGAGAGCAGGGAGCCAGCGCTCAGTGTGCGCTGCTCCCTGCTCTCTGCACGTGTAGCTCCGTGCGGTGGTAACCAAGGTAAATATCGGGTTGGTTACCCGATATTTACCTTAGTTACCAAGCGCAGCATCTTCCACGCAGCGCTGGGGGCTGGGACACTGGTTGCTGGTGAGCTCACCAGCAACTCGTGTAGCGACGCTCCAGCGATCCCTGCCAGGTCAGGTTGCTGGTGGGATCGCTGGAGCGTCGCAGTGTGACATCTCACCAGCAACCTCCTAGCAACTTACCAGCGATCCCTATTGTTGTTGGGATCGCTGGTAAGTTGCTTAGTGTGACTGGACCTTTAAGGCCCAGTCACACTAAACAACTTACCAGCGATCCCAACAATGATACAACCTGATAGGGATCGTTGGTAAGTTGCTAGGAGGTCGCTGGTGAGATGTCACACTAAGCGATGCTCCAGCGATCCCACCAGCAACCTGACCTGGCAGGGATCACTGGAGCGTCGCTACACGGGTTGCTGGTGAGCTGTCACACAGGCAGATCTCACCAGCAACCAGTGACCAGCCCCCAGCCAGCAGCGCCGCGTGGAAGCGATGCTGCGCTTGGTAACTAAGGTAAATATCGGGTAACCAACCCGATATTTACCTTGGTTACCAGCGCACACCACTTAGCGCCGGCTCCCTGCACACTTAGCCACAGTACACATCGGGTTAATTACCCGATGTGTACTCTGCTACGTGTGCAGGCAGCAGGAGTCGGCTTCTGCGGACGCTGGTAACCACGATAAACATCGGGTAACCAAGAAGCCCTTACCTTGGTTACCCGATATTTACCTTCGTTACCAGCGTCCGCCGCTCTCACACTGCCAGTGCTGGCTCCCTGTTCCCTGCACTCCTAGCCACAGTACACATCGGGTTAGTTTCCCGATGTGTACTGTGGCTACGTGTGCAGAGAGCAGGGAGTCGGCACTGACAGCTGAGAGCGGCGGACGCTGGTAACGAAGGTAAATATCGGGTAACCAAGGTAAGGGCTTCTTGGTTACCCGATGTTTACCGTGGTTACCAGCGTCCGCAGAAGCCGGCTCCTGCTGCCTGCACATTTAGTTTTTTGCTCTGTCGCTGTCATACACAGCAATGTGTGCTTCACAGCGGGAGAGCAACAACTAAAAATTGGCGCAGGACATTCAGAAACAACCAACGACCTCACAGCAGGGGCTAGGTTGTTGCTGGATGTCACACCCAGCAACATCGCTAGCAACATTGCTGCTACGTCACAAAAGTTGTTCCTTAGCAGCGATGTTGCTAGCGATGTTGCTTAGTGTGATGTGGCCTTAACTTGACAGCTAAAAAGCTCATTGTTTACCCAACTATATTGGTACATTGTGTTTTATTAATTAGCAACAGGGGTATGGCAATCTGTAACCAACTGAAAAGTAGCCAGAATAATTACCCTCCTAATTGTCAGGTCTGGTGGTTCTGCACCTGTGACAGTCCGTCATGCTCCTACATGTGCTCTGGCTCGCTGATGGGTCACCAGTCGCTGGCCACAAGGGGCGGGGTGTTGCCATCGGGGGCGGCGCTTGCACTAATGCCCGTGCTGACTAAGCACGTCATACCCTGGAGGTCACTGGAAGGCGGCACACCACTGCTACCAGCAATGGTGTCAGTCAGGTCCCCTGGTGTGAGCTGTTGCCAGAGGATATGGGACGCTATATCCTCTGACACAGTCAGATGGTGGAAGGTTCCCTCCATTCCACCCTTTTCCTCTCCTTCTGATGTTCTGTGGACAGAGGGTGGGTAATGGGTGTTGCCTCAGAGAGTCACATGAGCTCTGGGAGGCAGATTTAAACCTGCAATCTGCCTCCCTTAGTTGCTGATTAATTCAGTGGTGTGGTTGGTTAGAGTGGTTTGCTTGTGCTAAAGCGCTGTCGTTTTCCTTGAGCTTATCCTGCTGTGGGTTACAGCTTCTCCTTCGTTATAGCTGGGTTCACCTTTCTCTTTAGTTTCTGCTGTGTATCAACCTTTAGTTTGGTTATCTACGTTCAGCTCTCTTTTGTGTCTCCTGCGGTTTCAGCCTAATGTTTTGTTTCCTTTTCCATTAGGCTATTTTGTTAGTGTGCTTTTCCCATCTGCCTCTGTGTGCCCGGTCACCAGCTGCCTGGGAAGGGCGCTGTTAAATTCCTTCCTTGCCAGGACTGACAGGCGAGTGAAGGATATCACCGGCCCTTAAGGGTGTGCGGCAGTGCGATGGCTAGTGCCAAGTGCGACCAACACAGTGCGCTTGCTTGCATGCAGGGGGTCTGGTCTCACCATCCTGCATTACATATTAATCAGCTCAATATGGATCCTGCTGAACAACTGGTGGAGCAAATGCAGAATCTGCTGGTTATGTTCCAGGATCTTGCAGCTACTGGGAGGCACCACTCTCAGACTCTGGCTCAGTTGGCCCCTGTAGCACCTCACCCTGGAGTAGCCCCAATACCACCTGTACCAGCCCCTGAATTGGTTGCTCAGACTTCCCCTGAACCGAATATTCTTTTCAGGGGATTGGGAGAAATTTTTTAATTTCCATGGTAATTGCAAATAGTTTTTTTCAACTCAGACCCATTTCTTCAGGGAATGAGAGGTGGGCTTAATTATCTCTTTTCTCAGGGGGGATACCCAGACATGGGCCTTTTCTTTAGCTGATGATTCCCCAGCCCATAACTCCAATGAGGTGTTTTCAGGGAATTGGGGCTCCTTTATGATGTACCAGCTAGAGTCGCTATGGCTGAATCAAACCTCAGAGCACTTTGTCAGGGTAATCTACAGGTTGAGGAATATTGCTCTCAGTTGGATGGTCCACATAGAATTATATGGTGGTCTGTTGAGGTGGGGTGGAACGATGCTGCCCTGCTGTGCAGGTTTCTGAGTGACTTGGCGGATGTCTTAAAGGATATGCTGGTATACCATTCACCGCCTCACAGTCTTGAAGCTGCCATGATTCTCGTTGTGCATCTGGATTGGTACTGGTTACTAGAAAAAGCCTCCACTAGGGGGATGTTGGTCTATCCAAGAAAGTCTCTATTTCCTGAGGAGAAGCCAAGGCAAATTGGAGAGGTGACGACTTTTTGGGAGCAAAGACAATGTCGCTGGGAGCTCCTCAACTAGGCGCACAGGTATCCCATTTTAAAAAAGCATTTTTTTCTCATTGTCCTGGCTTATCAGGGTAAGGAGGTCAAAGGTTATGCTTTTGTGGATTGTGGGGCAAAAGTGATTTTTTTTTTGGATCTCTCTGTGGTTAAAACCTTGGAGAATCCCCTCAAGGCTTTTAAGCCAGCCATTAAATTCACTTCGCTGGATAATTGCCCACTTTTCCAGCATGTTGAAATGTACAATAAAGACACTGTATCTCTTCAGATGCTGTGTCTTCACAGACAGTAGATTACCTTTTTAGTATGACTCGCCCACCCCAGGGCTATGGGACACCCGATGCCGGGCCGGACTAGTCCGGGGGTCGTCAGTGGTGGCGGGGCCCGGCTCCGTGGCCCTGGTGGGTGTCAGTTAAATATGGCTGGTGAATAAAGTTTATGGTTGTCGTGACGCCACCTGTGGTTTGCGGCTATTAAGCCGCCGCTGCTGTGTGAGGCCTCCGGGGTGATGATATGGCAGCAATGGTGGTACGGCTCCCCACAGGTGGAGCGGTGCCCCGGGGACACTGTTGGTGCTCGTGAGAGGCTATGGTGTTGTGTGGATAACATGGTGCAGGGCCGACAGGCAATGAAAGAAACAGGCACAAACAACAGTCTCTTTACCTTCTCCTCTTTTACTTCACAAACGGTTAGTCCTGGGAGACCGTTACAGGTGGTAGAGGGCTCCGGCCGGCCTGGAAGTAACTGAGATGTCGTTTTGGCCAGAGGAGTATGAGGTCTACTCCTGTTCTTTCCTTACTGTGATAGGACCCTGCTCTCTGAATTTAGCAATGGCCCTCTTGTTGCTGGGACCGGTGGTACGTCCCTTTCCCTCTGTGGTAGGCTGCGCAGGCCCTCTCTGGTGCTTCTCTGCTGGGGTCCACACCGGGCCCTGATGATGCAGCTGTACCTTCGGGCTGTTTATGGGCCAGGTGCTTGCAGCTCTCCTGCCCTTCGGATTCGGCTACCAGGGAGTATTTTAGGCCCTGGTGGCCACAGACTCCGATGTCCGAGTCTCTTCTGCGCCTCTCTGCTCCCCCTGCTTCACTGGGCCAAGCTGCTCCAGCTCTAGGCCCCAATTCCACAGGACAGCACTACTCTGCGTCTGCTTGCTATCACTTCTCTCTATAGACTGAACACTAACCCCTCCCTCAGGTAAGGCTTAAGGAATGCTCCCTGGAATTCCAGGTTCAGATCTCCCCCTGCTGGCCCGAGGGAGGAACTGCGTTGGATGTTAAACTTACTGGCCAATAGACCTCCCAATTACCTCCAGGCTCAGCATTAACCCTTTGGAGGGGCAATGCTGTTGTGGCGACCAGGTCCTGGGGCGCCACACTCCCCTTTAGTTAAACTCATTTCTCCCGGACTGAAGAAAACAAAACAAAACATGTTACAACCTTAAACAACTATAAGAGTCAAGTGTGGCTCCCTGCCGGGTGTCCATTACACTGCTCCATGAGGGACCCGCTGCGATAAAACCCCCAACGTAGGCTCTGGGCGTGCATTGATGACCCCACTCTATGCACGCCGGACGGGTTTTTCTTCAGGGGTGCTGAGCACACTGGTGCTAACTATGTACAGCTAGAGTGTTGGCCACCCATAGTCCAGTGGCCCAATTGTCCATTTACTTAATCAGCTAAGACAAAAAACATTTTATACAAGACATTTAAACTAACTATATACATTCTGTTAGGTATTTTACTTTCTATGTTCTATACCTTGGAGGGGGCTGTCCCCGAGTGCTACGTTGGGACCGGCGTAGCTCTGGGGTTTGTCCCTGACTACTTGGAGTGTCTGCCCCCTCGGTGTTACTGGTAGTCCTAACCCTGACAGGTATGCGTGTTGGTTGCCTACGGGGTCTCAGATTCGCCAAGGGTATGGCAGGTTCACCACTGGCAGGGGGTTGATTCTCCTGTTCTACTGCTGGCGTGTCATCTTGTGTTGGGGCGGACAGTTCCTTAGATGGATCTGGAACCTCTTCTTTCTCTGGCTCGACCAACTGCGGGAACGTCAAGACTGGTACCACTATGGCATTATTTATTCGGGTCCAAGTTTTGGGCAATTTGCCAAGGATTGTTTGTATCATCTCTCCCTCTTTTTCTTGAATTTCTTCCACTTCTTTTTGGATTTTGCACTGCTCAGGGCACACTTTCAGGCGGTCTCTGGACACTGTTTGATAAGTCTTGCCTTCATCTTTGCTTATGAGGCATACCTTACTATTGTCAAAGTTGGAGGGAATAATGGTGTAGGGTTCATTCTCCCACTGATCATCTAATTTATGCGCCCTCCGCTTTTTCTTGAGGACCTGTTCTCCAGGTGCTAAGGGAGTTGCTGGGGCTGTTTGATTGTAGTTCTGCTCTTTTCTCGTTCTTGCTTGGGACAGGCTCTTTTCTACGCATTCCTGGACTTTGCGGTACTGCTGTTGTCGCTCTGTATCCCAATCTTCTATCTCTTGAACCGTTTCAGGTGACACAGTTCCTATCTCAAAGTCTAAAGGTAACTTGCCAGGTCTTGCTCGCATCAAGTAAGCAGGGCTACAGTTGGTCGAGTTTACTGGGATATGGTTGTGACGCCCTGGGCAAGCCAGGGGTCACAGGTCACATCACCACCACACCCTACATCCCAGTTAGGAACACCAAAGCTACTAAAATCCTTGTTGCCTTCCTCCAGGGGCTGATGTTCACACCAGGGGGTGGGCCAGGCGGTTGGCTCCGCCCACCGAGGAGTACACAGCCCTGGAGGCGGGAAGAACCAGGCAGTTTAGCTCAGGCAGAGCTTGAGTGAGGAAGAAGTTAAGAAAAGAAAGTTGAGGAGAGAAGTTCAAGCTAGGGAGTGGAGGAGTAAACAGTCAAGTCAAGTGAGGAAAGTGAAGTAGTAGTGGAGCAAAGAAGAAAAGAGTAAAAGTGAGCGTAGAAAGACCTGAAGTCGGTCCGGCTAAGTGCAGGACAGTGTCAGCAAGGTCAGCAACAGCGGTGATTGTCTGGAGGGGGACTGCTCGGAGGTTGCTGGAAGGACCGCGGACGGGTAGTGGCCCGGCGGTCTGGAGCAGTATACGAAGGACAGTCAGCACCAGGGCAGGGGCCTCTCGGACCCCGGCAAGGCTAGGAGTCGCCATAATTTGCCAAATCCGTCAGTGAAGGGGACGTCTGTCCCCCAACAACCAAGTCCCGATTGAAGGCAACAGTCCAACCATCAAGGAGGAACACCGCCACCGCCAGGGCACCAGTTCCTCGGGGCCAGCGCCTGCGGGCAAAGAGTAGAGCTCCTCCGGTCCAGCTTGAAGCCGGGGAGCGGGTTACCGGTGGGAACCCATCGCTACCAACACACGAACATTAGGTGCTGGACAAAGGGACATCACCGTTACCTACTGGGAGAGCAAGTGCAGCCGTCCGTGGGAACCGTCTTTCCAGCCGTGTGTTTTACCGAGAACTGTGTCATCGTCTCAGGCTGAGTGAGTACCAAAGTGCCGCAAGGCACAGCGCTGCCCCCGCGTCCCTGCGCCCACCAAGCCCTGCATCACCCACCTCATCACTGGGCCCCGGGATCACCAACCCCTACCCACGGAGGTGCAACACAACAACGGGCTGCTCCACATCATCATTCCCGGGATTCCCCTATCGAGCAGCGGTGGTGCTAACAAATCACCACAACCGTGGGTGGCGTCACGGACAATAGACTCAATCCCCACACCCAAAAACCCCCCTTTCACTCACGGGCGAGGAGCGCCGCTAGAGTCCCCGGGATCCGGCCCAACGCTCGAGCCACCGAGCAGCAGCAGGCCGCAGCAGCCGCGGCAGCCGGACCCGAGCAGTGGGAGAGCGCGGCGTCCCCTCCTCCGCCCGCGACATGGTTATACAGGTCTACCAGATCTGGTAACTTCTCTGGCCATTGGTTTCTTTCTTCCAGAGGTAGAGTCTTGAGCATATCAATAACCACATGGTTCATCTTCTCGCACAATCCATTGGTTTGGGGGTGCTACGGTGTTGTTCTGAGTTTCTTACAGCCGTACATGTTACAGAACTCTTGGAACACTTTTGCCTCGAATGCAGGACCTTGATCAGTCAGTACCCTTTCCGGATAACCGTGAGGTCGACAAAAGTATGCCTGAAATGCTCTAGCTGCTGTTCTGGCTGTCTGGTCCTTCACAGGCACTACTACCAGGAAACGAGAGTAATGGTCCACAATGGTGAGGGCGTACACATAGCCTGACCGGCTTGGTGTTAACTTCACGTGGTCCAGGGCCACCAACTTCAGGGGCTGCTTCGTGACAATTGGCTGTAGGGGAGACCTCTGGCTGGCATCATCTTTCCGCCTCAGGTTACACGGACCACAGTCTCGGCACCACTTCTCGACTGTCTTTCTCATTTGCACCCAGTAGAACCGATCGCGGAGTAGGGTCTCCAACTTCTTCCACCCGAAGTGTCCTGCTTTATCATGGTAAGCTGCTAGGACCATTGGAGCATCCCTCTGTGGGACCACTATCTGCCAGACGAGTTCATTCGTTCGCCAGCTTACATATCTCTTGCAGAGCTTGCCTTGGTAGGTGAACAGTCGTCCCCTCTCCTTCCACAACTGCTGGGCTTCTTGTGGAGCGTCTGGACCGAGATGGGTCTCAGCTTGTGCTAGCTTTTCTTTGACCAATCGCACGGCCGGGTCACCGTTCTGTCTCTTCCCAATTATGGTGGAGTAATGGGTTGACCGAGACCTCGTGCTGGCTCGAGCGCTTCACTCCTACAGCATGCTCACACTGGGAAACACCTTGGTGATGGAAAGCCGGTAACTCTATCTCTTCGAGTTCATCCAGGTCTTCTCCAGACTTGGGTAAGTGAGGCATTCTGGACAGCGCATCAGCAATGTTATTCTTCTTGCCAGCCCGGTACTTGATGGTAAAGTCAAAGTTAGACAGCCGGGCCATCCATCGCTGCTCCAACGCACCTAACTTGGCTGTTGCCAGATGTGTCAACGGGTTGTTGTCCGTGAAGATGGTGAACTTGGCCGATGCCAGATAGTGCTTGAAGCGTTCAGTCACTGCCCAAACAATAGCGAGGAACTCCAGCTTGAAGGAACTGTAGTTTTCTGGATTCCTTTCTGTGGGATGAAGCTTCCTACTGGCGTAAGCTATCACCTTCTCCCGGCCTCCCTGCACCTGGGACAAAACTGCTCCCAGTCCCACGTTGCTGGCGTCTGTGTACAGTACAAACGGCTGGCTGTAGTCAGGGTAGGCCAGAATTTCTTCTCCCGTGAGAGCCCCTTTCAGCCGGACAAAAGATGTTTCTATTTGACTGTTCCATTCAAATGGAGGGCTTTGCTTCTTAGCCTTCTTTGGCTGGCCCACCAGGAGATCTTGAAGAGGCGCTGCTATCTTGGTGAAACCATCAATGAACCTTCGGTAGTAGCCCACCAGCCCAAGGAACTGCCGCACCTCCTTTACCGTGGTGGGTCTTGGCCAGTCCTTGATTACAGTGACTTTCTCCGGATCAGGTGCCACACCTTCTGCGCTGACCACATGACCCAGGTACTGTACCTTTGGCTTCAAGAGGTGACATTTGGACGGCTTTATCTTCAGGCCATACTCCGACAAGGACTCAAACACTTCTGCTAAGTGCCTCAGGTGGTCTTCGCAGGTCTTGGAGTAGACTATGACGTCATCCAGGTACAATAGCACGGTTTCAAAGTTGTGATGGCCCAAGCAGCACTCCATCAATCTCTCAAATGTCCCTGGGGCATTGCAGAGACCGAACGGCATACAATTGAACTCGCAGAGACCCATTGGTGTCGTGAATGCAGTCTTCTCCTTGTCCGCCTCTGCCACGGGAACCTGCCAATACCCACTGGTGAGATCCAGGGTGGAGAAATAATTAGCTGATTTTAAGGCTGTTAGTGACTCTTCTATTCTGGGTAGTGGATAAGCATCTTTATGTGTAATGCAGTTAATTTGTCTGTAGTCTACGCACATTCTCATTGTACCATCTTTTTTCTTTACGAGTACTAGTGGAGCTGCCCAGGGGCTACAACTATATCTGATAACCCCAGCCTCCTTCATCTCCCGTAACATTTCTTTGGCACGCTGATACTGTGCTGGGGGTACAGGGCGGTATCTCTCTTTAATGGGATGATGATCACCCGTGGGGATTTGATGTTTAACCCCTTTTACCTGCCCAAAATCTAGGGGGTGTTTGCTGAAGACCCGCTCGTACTCCTGTACCACCCGGTAAACCCCATGCTTTTGGTGTGAGGGGGTGGAGTCGGTGCCCACATGTAATTTTTGGCACCAGTCTTTCAGCTGTCCCTTGGAGCCATTGTCTTCCGCCTGGTCGGACGGGATCAAGGGTTCCACTGCTTTGATGGTATTGTTACTGACAGTGTACAGTTTTGGTACAGTGGCGTACTGGGGCAATTTGGCTTCCTCCTCCCCACAATTCAGGACACGGACGGGCACTCTTCCCTTGCGGACGTCTGCTACCCCTCTGGCTATCAGGACTCCAGGCCTGCTGTCTGAATACACCGGTTCTACCAAGGCCTGGTAATCTTGACCCTTGAGGCCTATTGCTGCCCAGCACCATATCAACATTTCACTTCTAGGGGGTATTGCAATGGGGAGGAGGTCACTTACCCTCACACTGCCAATTTCTCCTCCGGCCAGCTCAACCTGCTGCTTCCTCATCAGGGCTCGGATTTCCCTCTGTAGGGCACGCTGCTGCCCGGAGCTGGCAGTTTCAGACACCTGCTGCAACAAAATTATCACTTCGGCAATACAATTTTCCATCACATTTGTACCAATGGTTAGCAGTGGGTTAGATTCCTTGCGATCAATATCTACAATATCATCCCCTGACACGGCAATTCTACCTGCCCCACTTTAATGGTTACTTCCTTGTACCCAATTTGAGGCAAGGGCTGACCATTACTACAGCGGGGGCTGGGGCAACGGTGACTGGGATTACATCGGCCGGTGCTGCTGCGTCTTGAGCTACTACAGCCACCTGCTCTCCCTCTGTGTCGGACATCTTCCTCCCCCTTAGTGGACCTTACCAGGCTCCGCTTTCTTTTTAAAATCTCTTCCGGGTAGCGCGGGGTTAACGACCCTCCGCTCTGATGGCGCGCTCTTTTTCGGGCACGCCCCCCTTCTTCCTGCGCTCAGCGAGGCTAATGGCGGCGGCAGTTTTCAAACAGTAACACAGTCTTTTAAGCACAGTTTCTGCAGGCGCACAGTACCCGGTGGGACCGGGCACGAAATCCTGTTTGTGACGCCAAAGTTGACTCGCCCACCCCAGGGCTATGGGACACCCGGTGCCGGGCCGGACAAGTCCGGGGGTCGTCAGTGGTGGCGGGGCCCGGCTCCATGGCCCTGGTGGGTGTCGGTTAAATATGGCTGGTGAATAAAGTTTATGGTTGTCGTGATGCCACCTGTGGTTTGCGGCTATTAAGCCGCCACTGCTGTGTGAGGCCTCGGGGGTGATGATATGGCAGCAATGGTGGTACGGCTCCCCACAGGTGGAGCGGTGCCCCGGGGACACTGTTGGTGCTCGTGAGAGGCTATGGTGTTGTGTGGATAACATGGTGCAGGGCCGACAGGCAATGAAAGAAACAGGCACAAACAACAGTCTCTTTACCTTCTCCTCTTTTACTTCACAAACGGTTAGTCCTGGGAGACCGTTACAGGTGGTAGAGGGCTCCGGCCGGCCTGGAAGTAACTGAGATGTCGTTTTGGCCAGATGAGTATGAGGTCTACTCCTGTTCTTTCCTTACTGTGATAGGACCCTGCTCTCTGAATTTAGCAATGGCCCTCTTGTTGCTGGGACCGGTGGTACGTCCCTTTCCCTCTGTGGTAGGCTGCGCAGGCCCTCTCTGGTGCTTCTCTGCTGGAGTCCACACCGGGCCCTGATGATGCAGCTGTACCTTCGGGCTGTTTATGGGCCAGGTGCTTGCAGCTCTCCTGCCCTTCGGATTCGGCTACCAGGGAGTATTTTAGGCCCTGGTGGCCACAGACTCCGATGTCCGAGTCTCTTCTGCGCCTCTCTGCTCCCCCTGCTTCACTGGGCCAAGCTGCTCCAGCTCTAGGCCCCAATTCCACAGGACAGCACTACTCTGCGTCTGCTTGCTATCACTTCTCTCTACAGACTGAACACTAACCTCTCCCTCAGGTAAGGCTTAAGGAATGCTCCCTGGAATTCCAGGTTCAGAGCTCCCCCTGCTGGCCCGAGGGAGGAACTGCATTGGATGTTAAACTTACTGGCCAATAGACCTCCCAATTACCTCCAGGCTCAGCATTAAACCTTTGGAGGGGCAATGCTGTTGTGGCGACCAGGTCCTGGGGCGCCACAGGTACTTGAGGACCTTTCAGCTCTTTTTATTTTGGGCCTGCCTTGGCTTAAGCAACATAATCCCCATATCGATTACGTTAGTGGGGATGTCATCAGGTGGGGTGAGAGATGCGAGAGCAAATGTCTCAAAGAGGTTCCTCATTTGGAGTGTTTTACCACTCAAAATCCGTGGTAGTTGGTGGAATTTCCTGAGGAGGTAAGCTCTGTGTTGCCCCTCCATAGACCTTATGATTGTGAGATTTAACTCAATTCTGATGCTCCACTACCTAAAAGGTAGAATTTTTAATCTCTCAGCCTGAGAGGGTAGCTATTAGGGATTATATTAAAGAGAATGTAGCAAAAGGGTTTATTCGGCCCTCTAAGTCCCTGGTGGGAGCTGGTTTCTTTTTTGTGTCGAAAAAAGATGGTAAGTTATGGCCATGTATGATTATCGGGAGCTTAATAAAATCACAGTTAGGAACCAGTATCCTCTTCCGATCATACCTGACTTATCTAACCAACTTTTTGGGGCTAAGATCTTTACCAAGCTTGATCTCAAAGGGCTTATAACCTAGTTCGCATTAAGTCTGGGGACGAGTGGAACACTGCATTCAATACCCCTAAAGGTCATTATGAATATCTTGCAATGCCATGTGCAATGCGCCTGCTGTGTTTCAGGCGCTAGTTAATGACATCTTCAGAGATATTCTTGGGGTCTTTGTTATTGTATATATAGATGATATTCTCATTTTCTCCAAGGATGTATTGTCCCATAGGGTCCCTTATGGGACCTGTCAGGTGCAATATTCTCCCAGAACCACGAGCAGTTCTGGGTTCATATTGCTAATCCCTTCCTCACCATCCCTGCATACACCAGCATAGATAAAAAGATCTTTAGAAAAAGTATTTCTAAAGATCTTATATCATTTGCTAATGTGCAAAGGGACTAGTCCCTAGGGCGTTATATCTCCCCGACTTGTCCACCCTCTAATCATGTTGGTACGCCCACAGAGGCGTGCTAAAATGCTAGTCAATGCAGCATCACCAGCGGTGAGGCGAGTACCTGGTCCACGGTGAACGCTGAGCTGAATGTTCCGGCACTTCTTGCTATGCGCACTAGACCTGTCTGAAGCCGGGACGCGTACACCCGGCTTCATACTGCGCATGATCGGAAGTGCCCAACATTCAGAAGCGTGATCACACAAATACGAGCATCACCGCTGGTGATGCTGCATTGAATAGCATTTTAACATGCCCCGTGGGTGTGCTACCATGCTAAATGGGTGGCTAGTTGGGGGAAATAACTGCCTAGGGACTAGTCGCTGCAGTCATTAGCACAAGATTTAAGATCTTTAGAAATACTTTTTCTGAAGATCTCTTTATCTATTGTGAGACAGGGGATATAGCTCAGCTGGGATCTTTGCTTTGGTCCAAGCGAGTGGCTATGGAGTTACAGATGACAGCGTCAGACTGGCAGGTTCCACACAGGTACGGCCACTGCCATGTTTATTGTGTACACTTATCTCTGTGTTACACATTCAAAAACAGGAAAATAAATGTCTAAGGCCGTCTGGCCACTAACTAACAAAAGAATGCTAACTACAAAATGAACCTATGTAACAAACAAAACAGTATTCTCTTAACGTCACGTCTCACTAAGCGACAACGCTAGAGACATCGCTGCTGAGTCATGGTTTTTGTGATGCAACAGCGATCTTGCTAGCAATGTCGCTGTGTGTGACATCCAGCAACGACCTGGCCCCTGCTGTGAGGTCGTCGGTCGTTGCTGAATGTCCTGGACCATTTTTTAGTCGTTGCTCTCCCGCTGTGAAGCACACATCGCTGTGTTTGACAGCGAGAGAACAACGGTCCATCGGGTAACCAAGCAAAGTGCTTTGCTTGGTTACCCGATATTTACCTTGGATACTAGCGTCTGCAGCTTCTAGAAGCCGGCTCCCTGCTCCCTGCACACGTAGCCAAGGTACACATCGGGTAACTATAAGCAAAGCGCTTTGCTTAGTAACCCGATGTGTACTATGGTTACCAAGCACAGCGTCGTTACACAGGTCGCTGGTGGCTGATCTCTGATTGCTGTGGAGTTCTGCCTGTTTGACAGCTCACCAGCGACCATGTAGCGACGCTCCAACGATCCAGCCAGGTCAGATCGCTGGAGTGTCGCTAAGTGTGACGTTACCTTTACTGTGTCGGTTCCTCAGCACAGCAAGCGGAGGTATTGAGTCTCAGCACCAGCCATGAGCCTGTACTGCTCTCCTCAGCAGTCTCAGTTTACTGAATGCCTCCTGATTATTTCAGCTGATCCATTGAGGAATCAAAACCTGGATTGAATGTGGAGAAGGGAGCAACCAGTTCCACTGCTATTCTTACTGATTACTCCAGGAAAAACCGAGCCCAAAATTACACTGAAATAAACAGGCTTCAGTGACTAACTTATTGCTGAGCCAGATCTGACTTTCCCAGCTTTTCCCAGCTATTTGCATGGGCTGACCGCTCCACAATCAGTACATAGAGGCATATGAAATGAACCGAGGGGAAATATACCTGTTCTCTAGTACTTCTCCCCTCGGCATCTCACATACCCCCCCCCCCCCCCCCCGTTCGAGCCCGTGGGGTCGGACACAATGACTTACCAAGCAGTGCGTTCTAGACAACGCGTCTGCGTTCCCTTGCGCTTTGCCTGCTCTGTGCTCCACTGAAAATTAAAAATTTTGTAACGCCAAGAACCAGCGTGTCACCCGCGCATTGCCCTCTTTTGCCTGGGACATCCATGTCTGGGATGAATTGTCCGTCACTAGCCTAAATCGGCGTCCTAGTAAATAATAGCGTAGGGTTTCCAGGGCCCACTTCACAGCTAAGGGGGGCTTTACACGTTGCGACATCGCTTCCGAAATTTTGTCGGGGTCATGTCGTTAGTGACGCACAACCGGCGCCGGTAACGACATTGCAACGTGTAAATCCTAGATGCGCCGATAAACGATCGCAAAAGCATCGAAAATCGGTGATCTGTGTAGTGTCATTCATTTTCATAATGTCGGTGCGGCCGCAGGTACGATGTTGTTTGTCGTTCCTGCAGCTCCACACATCGCTGTGTGTATACCCGCAGGAGCGACAAATGTCTCCTTACCTGCATCCCGACGGCAATGCGGAAGGGGGAAGGTGGGCGGGATGTTATGTCCCGCTCATCTCTGCCCCTCCGCTTCTATTGGCCGGCCGATTAGTGATGTCGCCGAGCAGGTATGTGCGTGTGAAGCTGTCGTAGCGATAATGTTCGCTACGGCAGCAATCACCACATATCGCATGTGCGACGGGGGCGGGTACTATCGCGCTCGGCATCGCTAGCCGATGCTAGCGATGTCGCAATGTGTAAAGTACCCCTAAAGGCCCCGTCACACCCAGAGATAAATCTTTGGCAGATCTGTGGTTGCAGTGAAATCATGGACATATTGTTCCATTTGTACACAGCCACAAACCTAGCACTGATTGTCCACAATTTCACTGCAACCATAGATCTGCCGCAGATGTATCTGTGTGTGTAACAGGGCCTTAAGGCTTCTCGCTCAACCACACTGTATTTTTTTTCGGCCTCTGTAAGTTTTCTGCTTAGATAGCCCACTGAGTGTTCCTCGCCGTTCACTTCTTGTGAAACACTGCGCCAAGGCCAACACCAGAGCTATCTGTTTGAATAATAAACTACCATTTAAAGGGAAGGTGTCGCGATTTTTTATTTTTGTATTAAAAATAGTGATTATGATATCAAGTATTTTTAATACAAAATTAAAATCACTGCTTATTTAGTTTTTATTTCATTCTAACCTTATTGGAGGCACTGGGGGCTGCCATGCTGCTGTGTGTGTAACGACAGTTACTCACTCCTTTATGGCAGCCCCTGTGCATAGACTCTGATAGTTGGAATCTGACCCCTAGGCTTATTACAGGAGAGCTCCCTGCTGTGACCAGGACATGCCCCCTGGGCTGTCAAGATCACAGCAGAAGGAGGAGATCAGCGCCATCTTTCTGCAGCTCACGGCAGTCATGCTGTGTGCTGAACTTTTCCCCCTGTCACCTGTTTGGGCCATGGGAGTAGTGTACCGGCGCCCCTCCCCCCGCCGCCGATGCTACCGTCTCCAATGACACCCCCACGCTCTCCCCCCCATCACCCCCCGTCACCTGTCAGCCTGTGTGAGTAATGTACGGCCCCCCTCCCTCCCCGGCCTCAGCGGGCGTGCTTGTGTGTGTGCGTATGGCAGTGCATTTTGTGTGTGCTGGCAGAGCATTGTGTGTGCGTGCATGTGGCAGAGGATTTTGTGCATGCCTAGCAGAGCATTGTGTGTTTGTGTGGCAGAGCATTTTGTGTGTATGCTGGCAAAGCATTGTGTATGCGTGCATGTGGCAGAGCATTGTGTGTGCGTGCATGTGGGAGAGCATTTTGTGCGTGCGGTCATGGGTCAGAGCATTTTGTGTGTGTGTGTGGCAGAGCATATTGTGTGTGCGTGTGTGACGCCCTGGGCAAGACAGGGGTCACAGGTCACAGCACCACCACACCCTACACCCCAGTTAGGAACACCAAGGCTAACCCAAAATCCTTGTTGCCTTCCTCCAGGGGCTGATGTTCACACCAGGGGGTGGGCCAGGCGGTTGGCTCCGCCCACCGAGGAGTTCACAGCACTGGAGGCGGGTAGAAACAGGCAGTTAAGAAAAGGAAGTGAAAGTAGAAGGAAGTGAAGTGGTAGTGGATCTAAAGAGAAAAGCTGAAGTAAAGTGAAAAGTGAGAGTAGTAAAGCCTGAAGTTGGTCCGGGTGTGTGCCCCGGACAGTGACAGCAAGGTCAGCAGACGACGGTGATAGTCTGCAGGGGGACTGCTCGGAGGTTGCTGGAAGGACCGCGGACGGGTGGTGGCCCGGCGGTCTGGAGCAGTATACGAAGAACAGTCAGCACCAGGGCAGGGGCCTTTCGGATCCCGGCAAGGCTAGGAGTCGCCATAATTTGCCAAATCCGTCAGTGAAGGGGACGTCTGTCTCCTAACAACCAAGTCCCGATTGAAGGCAACAGTCCAACCGTAACGGAGAGACACCGCCACCGCCAGGGCATCAGTTTCTCAGGGCCAGCGCCTGCGGGCAAAGTAGGGCTCCTCCGGCCCATATCCAAGCCGGGGAGCGGGTTACCGGTGGGAACCCATCGCAACCATTATCATCATAGGTGCAGGACAGAGGGACCGTCACCTACTGGGGAAAGCAAGTGCAGCCGTCCGTGGGAACCGTCTTTCCAGCCGTGTGTTTTACCGAGAACTGTGTCATCGTCTCAGGCTGAGTGAGTACCACAGTGCCGCAAGGCACAGTGCTGCCCCCGCGTCCCTGCGCCCACCAAGCCCTGCATCACCCACCTCATCACTGGGCCCCGGGATCACCAACCCCTACCCACGGAGGGGCAACACAACAACTGGCTGCTCCATACCATCCTTCCCGGGATCCCCATACAGAGCAGCGGTGGTGTCAACAAATCACCACAACCGTGGGTGGCGTCACGGACAATAGACTATCCAAAAACCCAATCCCCTTTCACTCACGGGCGAGGAGCGCCGCTCGAGTCCCCGGGATCCGGCCCATCGCTCGAGCCACCGAGCAGCAGTAGAGGCCGCAGCAGCAGCGGCAGCCAGACCCGAGCAGTAGGGAGAGCGCGGCGTCCCCTCCTCCGCCCGCAACAACTTGGCGTCATGAACAGGATCTTACCGCTCTGCCGTTGGGTAGAGGTGCGCCTTGTGACCGCCGGAGGTATCCGGCTGAAAAATTTCAGAAGTCGCCATCTTTGGCGCAAAAGTTCCCGCTCGAGCGTCTTCTCGAGTAGCAAAGGCGTGAAGGCCAAAACCCCGCCCCAATAGAGGAGGGGCCGGAAAGAAGCTAAGGGGGACGGAAACAAGATGTCTGCGCCAGCCGCTGGAGGAGCGGTGGTCGCAGCCGCAGTGGCACCCGCGGATGGGAATGGGCCTGCCCAGGTCCCGGCCGCACTAGCGGGAGGTGCTGCGGCCCCCGCGCTCGCTCAGGTGATGCCGTTCTCCTTGCCCTATGCGCCCAGGGCTACCTGGCTACCGCAGTATGACGGGAAACCTGATGCCTTACAGGTCTTCCGGAAAAAGCTTAACCCGTTGCTAGAACTGTACCCCCTGACCGATAAGCAACGTGCGGCGGTAGTGCTGGGCCAGTTAACCGGTGCGGCTGAGCAGGAGGCGGAGACCTGGGCCGAGGGGGACCGGCTCTCTGTAGCCACCATCTTTGAGAAGCTACAGACTGCCTTTGAGACCCGGACGGAAGCTGAGCTGAGGATGCAGTTTTACCAGTGCCGGCAACGGACTGTGGATAGCATTCGGGACTATGCTTTACGTCTACAAACCGCCCTCCGCACGCTAAAGCGGGTGAATCCTATAAATGAGGCGGACAGCAACAAGATGTTAGTAGAGCAATTTGTGCAGGGGATGAGATCCCCTGAGGATCGCAAACAACTCCGGCTGTGGGCCCTAGAACACCCTGATGTGGACTTTGCTGTATTAAAGGAACGGGCCATTAAAGCACTACAGCCCCCAGCTTCGGAAGTACTGGAGCCAGCCCTGTGGCCCATCGAGATGGCCCCCGTTGTGGTGGCTCCTACCTTACCAACCTCTTCAACACCTGCAGCCCCAAGCAGCACGATGGAGGAACTGGCAGCACAGGTCCGTCGCATGGACGGAGACCTCGCCAAGATTCTTGCTGCACTCCAACCTTCGACCAGATCCCAGCCTTCAGCACAGATACAGCTTGCCGACAGCCCTGAGGATGTCCCCTGGATGCAGCGGAGAAGTGCTAGCAACCCGCGGAGCATACCTCCAACCTGCTTCAAGTGCCGTAAGCCTAGGCATTACTTCCGACAGTGCCCGTTAAACGAGCAACCCCTGGGGCCCCGGGCCAATCCTCAGGGGTAGAACCCCGTGGCCCCCCAGACTGGCGGGACCGGTATATCGGGGCCCGGCCCATCATTCCTGTGGCTGTGGACGGCATGCCGGTGATGGCTCTCTTGGACACTGGATCACAGGTAACCACCATACCATACACATTGTACCAGCGGTATTGGGGGATAGACGAGCTGGCACCCCCAGACACTAGTATAACGCTAATTGCTGCCAATGGACTCCCATTGACCCAAGTGGGGTATAAACAGGTGGCTATGACAGTAGGGAAAGCTGAACTGCAACACCAGGGTATGATTGTGATCATGAATGAACCCAGTAATCAGAACCCGAAGATAGTGCTAGGAACCAATGTGATGGAGCACTGTATGGGTGATGTGTTGGCCCTACTGCAGCAGCTGGCCGCCACGGCGGCGGGGAGCCAACAGAGAGCTGTGCAGCGTGAGATCCGAGCCTTGATGTACCACCAGCATGTAAACTCAACAGGAGGAGAGATTGGTGGAGTGAGAGTGATGGATGTTGCTCCGTTGCTTGTGCCCCCTAGGAGTGAGATGATGATTTGGTGAAGGGCAGCAGTAGGGCCTCAGGGGTGTGACTACCCTGCCATGATGGAGCCCATACCCTCCGAGCACTGGCCCACTGTAATGGCCGCCCGAGGGGTGGTAGATGTGAAGAAGGGGAGAGTGCCCGTGAGGGTGCTGAACTGTGGGGAGGAAGAAGTCAGGCTTCCCCGGTATGCCACCATTGCCAAGCTACTCACCCTGGATCCCCACACCATTCACGAAGCCAGTCCCTCAGTCTCCCCACCTACTACCAGCACTTCCCCGCCTCAAGAGGAGGTAAATGAGTGGCACCAACAGCTACACGTGGGCACTGATGATACCCCTACACATCACAAAGCAGGGGTGTACAGGGTGGTGCAGGAGTATGAACAGGTTTTCAGCAAACATCCACTAGACTTTGGGCAGATCAAGGGGGTCCAACACCATATCCCCACCGGGGAACACCCCCCTATCAAAGAGAGGTACAGGCCTATTCCCCCTGCACATTACCAGTGTGCCAAAGATATGTTGAGGAATATGAAGGAGGCAGGGGTTATTCGGGACAGCTGTAGTCCCTGGGCCGCTCCGTTGGTGCTGGTCAAGAAGAAGGATGGTACCATGCGGATGTGCGTGGACTACCGGAAGATTAATCAGATAACCCATAAAGATGCCTACCCACTGCCTCGTATTGAAGAGTCTTTGGCCGCACTGAGAACTGCAAATTACTTCTCTATCCTTGACCTCACCAGCGGATATTGGCAAGTGGCAGTGGCACCGGAGGACCGGGAGAAAACCGCCTTCACCACTCCGATGGGGCTCTGTGAATTCAATAGTATGCCGTTCGGGCTGTGCAACACGCCAGGAACCTTCCAACGGCTGATGGAGTGCTGTCTGGGACACCTAAACTTCGAGACCGTCCTATTGTATTTGGATGATGTGATTGTGTACTCTCAGACGTATGAAGCCCATCTGGAGCACCTGGCCGAGGTGTTCGCGTCCCTTGCCAAATACGGGATGAAATTGAAGCCTTCTAAGTGTCACCTGCTGAAACCCAGGGTGCAATACCTGGGGCACGTGGTAAGTGCAGAAGGTGTCGCCCCCGACCCTGAGAAGATCACTATCATCCAAGGCTGGCCGAGACCAACCACAGTGAGGGAAGTAAGGCAGTTTCTGGGTCTGGTGGGGTACTACCGGCGCTTTATCAAAGGGTACACGAAGATGGCTGCTCCCATGCAAGATCTCCTCGTGGGACAGACCAAAGGTGGCAGACCCCTAGGGGTCCCACTGGTGTGGGAGGAAAAGCATGAAGAATCCTTCTGCCAGCTCAAGGCGGCCTTGACTGGGGAAGAAGTCCTAGCATATCCTGACTATGGCTGCCCATTCATCCTTTATACTGACGCCAGCAATGTGGGACTGGGAGCAGTCCTGTCCCAGGTCCAGGATGGGAAGGAGAAAGTGATAGCTTATGCTAGCCGGAAGCTTAGGCCAACTGAAAGGAACCCCGAGAACTACAGCTCCTTCAAGCTCGAGCTCCTGGCATTGGTATGGGCTATCACCGAGCGGTTCCGCCACTACTTGGCTGCCGCAAAATTCACCGCTTTTACGGACAACAATCCGTTGACTCACCTGGACACGGCCAAGTTGGGCACGTTAGAGCAGCGGTGGGTGGCCCGGCTAGCCAACTATGACTTCACCATCAAGTACCGAGCTGGTCGTGTCAACATTAATGCTGATGCACTCTAATTAATTAATGCCCCATTTGTCAGAAGAAGGGTGCGAGGATGACGACCTCGAGGAGATCGAGTTGCCTGCATTTCACCAGCCACCAACTGAGAAGGTACAGGTACATCAACAACGGGTGGACCTGGACCCACGGCCAGTCAAGAGTGTCAGGAAGCTCAAAACCAGGCACCGGCTGTCCGCCTCGTCAAGACCCTGGTGGAACAAGGTGCTGTTGGGATGCACCCTGCCGCCCCGGCTGAAGCCCAGCGCTTGTGGAAGGAACGGAAACGGCTGTATCTACATCAAGGGAAGCTGTACCGTGAGCTGATCAACCCGAAAACTCATGAGAAAATCTGCCAGTTGGTTATTCCCCAAGCTGAAGTGGCTACTGTTTTGCGGGCATACCATGATGGTGCCGGACACTTCGGGTGGAAGAAGCTGGAGATGCTGTTGAGAGAGCGGTTCTACTGGAGTGGGATGCGGGAGTCGGTAGAAGCCTGGTGCCGAGAGTGTGGTCCTTGTACGCTGAGGAGGAAGGACGAGGCCAGCCAGAGGGCGCCCCTACACCCGATCATCACACATCAGCCGCTGGAACTGGTCGCCCTAGACCATGTCAAGCTCACCCCCAGCCGAAGTGGGTACGCCTACGCGTTGACCATCGTAGACCACTATTCAAGATTCATGGTGGTTGTCCCCGTCAAGGACCTAACTGGCCGAACTGCCGCTCGAGCGTTCCAGGCTTATTTCTGCCGACCACATGGATATCCAGAAAAGGTGCTTACTGACCAAGGCCCGGCTTTTGAAGCGGAGGTGTTCCATGAGTTCTGCCAGTTGTACGGCTGTAAGAAGATCCGGACCACCCCTTACCATGCCCAGACCAACGGCATGTGTGAGAAGATGAACCACTTGGTCCTGGGACTCCTCAAGACGTTACAGCTGGAAGAGCGGAACCTGTGGCCGGAAAAGCTACCCGACTTGGTCGATATGTACAACCATATCCCGTCCAGCTCCACAAAGTGCACCCCAGCATATCTGTTGAGGGCTCGCCCCGGCCGCCTGGAAATGGGATTGGAGGCCCCAGAAGCACTCCCTTCGACAGCTGAATGGGAAACTCGGCGGAGAGCACAATACTGGCAGATTCAAGAATATGTCGAGAAGAACTTAAGTCGGAGTCGGGAACTGCAGGAGCAGCGCTTTAATCAAAAGGCGTCTGCTGGGCCTTTTCAGCCAGGAGATGTCGTACTGAAGCGGAAGAGGAGAACCCACAAGCTGGATGATCAATGGGAACAGAACCCGTACGTCATACAGCCCACAGGATGGGAAGATGGGAAGGCCTACCAAATCAGTCGTGACCAGGGAGGCACTTTGGCCACAGTTTCCCGGGACCATCTGAAAAGGTGCCCACCAGCATTAAGGGCGATGGCAGAAGTACCAGCCCCTCCACCAGCAGAGAAGGCAAAAGAAGTGATCCACACTGTGATGGGTGACTTCCCAGCAGACTGGCCTACACAGAACGGCACGGTGATTCTTCCAGTGATACCGTTCCCACAACCTGTGGATGAAGAAGTGGTGGAAGTGGTCAACCGTGAGCCAGAACCAGTGCCAGTGCCCAGGGATGAACCTGTGTCCAGTTCCCCTATGCCTCCGCCTGTCCTGCACGATAGCCGGGAGGAGGAACCGATTGTTCCCTCTGCCCCACTGCCTAGCCCCACTGACACCGGACCCCGGAGGTCCACCCGTCCCAACCTAGTTAGACCCCCACTTAGGTACAGGGAGACCGTCCTTTAAAAAAGGGGGGGGGGGAAAGGAGATTGTCTGAGTTTTGTTTGAAAGTTTAAAAATGAGAAATTAATTACCAAAGCTTCACCTAATTCACCGTGATTGTGAGAAAACCGGCAGTTGCCGGCACCGTTGTCCCCGTGGGGACCGTTTAAAAAGTTTTGCATGGAGAACTTTCCATGGACTTGCAGGGCAACCACAGACGTTAGTGGCATGTAAATAAGTTGTTCTACCGTTACCATTTCCGCAATTACCGCCTCCGGAGAGGCAGGTTGGAGGGAGGGCCCACAGCAGAGCAGGCTGGGGCCCAGCCACCACAGGAACCGGTGGCTACCCTCTGGAGGGGAAGGACAGATCCCGCTCGGGTGACTTGGTGCAGGACTGGGGTAAAGGGGTGCTTCCTGGGCTTTAGGGGCAGCATCAGGGCCAGGTTGCTTGAGTGGGAGAGAGCGGAGACCGTAACCGTAAACCGTTAGCAACGTTTAAGAAATGTGCCTCCCGATGTGGGATGATGTCATGAATTGTTATATTACCGTTTTACCCTTTTTATATATTTTTCAGAAAATAAAACCGGTGTTGGACGGGCAGCCCGCGGACAGTCTGCATTTTGCTAAGGGGGAATGTGACGCCCTGGGCAAGCCAGGGGTCACAGGTCACAGCACCACCACACCCTACACCCGAGTTAGGAACACCAAGGCTAACCCAAAATCCTTGTTGCTTTCCTCTAGGGGCTGATGTTCACACCAGGGGGTGGGCCAGGTGGTTGGCTCCGCCCACCGAGGAGTTCACAGCCCTGGAGGCGGGAAGAAACAGGCAGTTAAGAAAAGGAAGTGAAAGTAGAAGGAAGTGAAGTGGTAGTGGAGCTAAAGAGAAAAGCTGAAGTAAAGTGAAAAGTGAGAGTAGTAAAGCCTGAAGTTGGTCCGGGTGTGTGCCCCGGACAGTGACAGCAAGGTCAGCAGTTGGAGGTGATAGTCTGCAGGGGGACTGCTCGGAGGTTGCTGGAAGGACCGCGGACGGGTGGTGGCCCGGCGGTCTGGAGCAGTATACGAAGAACAGTCAGCACCAGGGCAGGGGCCTTTCGGATCCCGGCAAGGCTAGGAGTCGCCATAATTTGCCAAATCCGTCAGTGAAGGGGACGTCTGTCTCCTAACAACCAAGTCCCGATTCAAGGCAACAGTCCAACCGTAACGGAGAGATACCGCCACCGCCAGGGCACCAGTTTCTCAGGGCCAGCGCCTGCGGGCAAAGTAGGGCTCCTCCGGCCCATATCCAAGCCGGGGAGCGGGTTACTGGTGGGAACCCATCGCAACCATTATCATCATAGGTGCAGGACAGAGGGACCGTCACCGTCACCTACTGGGGAAAGCAAGTGCAGCCGTCCGTGGGAACCGTCTTTCCAGCCGTGTGTTTTACCGAAAACTGTGTCATCGTCTCAGGCTGAGTGAGTACCACAGTGCCGCAAGGCACAGCGCTGCCCCCGCATCCCTGCACCCACCAAGCCCTGCTTCACCCACCTCATCACTGGGCCCCGGGATCACCAACCCCTACCCACGGAGGGGCAACACAACAACTGGCTGCTCCATACCATCCTTCCCGGGATCCCCATACAGAGCAGCGGTGGTGTCAACAAATCACCACAACCGTGGGTGGCGTCACGGACAATAGACTATCCCAAAACCCAATCCCCTTTCACTCACGGGCGAGGAGCGCCGCTCGAGTCCCCGGGATCCGGCCCATCGCTCGAGCCACCGAGCAGCAGCAGCCGGACCCGAGCAGTAGGGAGAGCGCGGCGTCCCCTCCTCCGCCCGCGACACGTGCGTGGCAGAGCATTGTGTCAGCATGCATGGCAGAGCATTGTGTGTGTGCATGTGGCAGAGCATTTTGTGCATGCCTGGCAGAGCATTGTGTGTGCGTGCATGTGGCAGAGCATTTTGTGCGTGGATGGGGCAGAGCATTTTGTGCCTACGTGTGGCAGAGCATTTTGTGTGCACATGCGAGTGGCAGTGCATTGTGTGTGCGTGCGTGGCAGTGCATTGTGTTAGCGTGCATGGCAGAGCATTGTGTGTGCGTGCCTGGCAGAGCATTGTGTGTGCGTGCATGTGGCAGAGCATTTTGTGCGTGCATGGTGCAGAGCATTGTGTGTGTCCGTGCGTGGCAGAGCATTGTGCATGTGGCAGAGCATTGTGTGTGCGTGCGTGGCAGAGCATTGGGTGTGCGTGCATGTGGCAGAGCATTTTGTGCATGCGTGGCAGAGCATTGTGTGTGCGTGCATGTGGCAGAGCATTTTGTGCGTGCCTGGAAGAGCATTGTATGTGCGTGCATGTGGCAGAGCATTTTGTGCATGCGTGCATGAGGCAGAGTATTTTGTGCGTGCGTGCGTAGCAGTGCATGGTGTCAGCGTGCATGGCAGAGCATTGTGTCAGCGTGCCTGGCAGAGCATTGTGTGTGCGTGCCTGGCAGAGCATTGTGTGTGCGTGCATGTGGCAGAGCATTATGTGCGTGTGTGACGCCCTGGGCAAGCCAGGGGTCACAGGTCACAACACCACATGCACCCCACATTCCCTGCAGGTACACCTAGCTAACCCAAAATCCTTGTTGCCCTCCTCCAGGGGCTGATGTCCACACCAGGGGGTGGGCCAGGCAGTTGGCTCCGCCCACCGAGGAGTTCACAGCCCTGGAGGCGGGAAGAACCAGGCAGTTTAGCTCAGGCAGAGCTTGAGTGAGGAAGCAAGTGGAGAACAGTTGAGTTTAGGAAGTGAAAGTAGGAGGTGAAGTGGTAGAGGAGCTTAGGAGAGAAGCTGAAGTAAAGTGAAAAGAAACAGTTTGTAAAGCCTGAAGTTGGTCCGGGTGTGTGCCCCGGACTGTGACAGCAAGGTCAGCAGACGGCGGTGATAGTCTGCAGGGGGACTGCTCGGAGGTTGCTGGAAGGACCGCGGACGGGTAGTGACCCGGCGGTACCGGAGCAGTATACGAAGAACAGTCAGCACCAGGGCAGGGGCCTTTCGGATCACGGCAAGGCTAGGAGTCGCCATAATTTGCCAAATCCGTCAGTGAAGGGGACCTCTGTCTCCTAACAACCAAGTCCCGATTGAAGGCAACAGTCCGACCATTGAGGGGAGACACCGCCACCGCCAAGGCACCAGTTTCCCAGGGCCAGCGCCTGCGGGCAAGAGAGAGGCTCCTCCGGCCCAGATTGAAGCCGGGGAGCGGGTAACCGGTGGGGACCCATCGCTACCAAAGAGACTTTACATAGGTGCAGGGAAGAGACCGTCATCGCTAACTGCAGGGAGCCGCAGCACCGTAGTCGTCCGAGGGACCCGTCCAACCAGCCATTTGTTTACCGAGAACTGTGTCGTTGTAATACTACTGTATGTTCTGAGGATTTCGATTGCGTTAGGGCAATGACAACAGAGACGAGTTCTTGGTACAAGATGTTATATAATATGTCACCACGGTAGATACACAACAGGAATAAACACAGTAAAACAACACACAAAACGGAGCGAAGGGGATTCCCGGGGCCACGCACCGGACTCCCCCAGGGAGACCACCAGAGCGAACCCCTGTACAGGGACTGTCCGGCAATCAACCCCGGAAGGCCTAAATGTGCGGCAGCCGGTACACAAGGGGCAAGTGGTATAGTCCAGGAGTGTCCGTACGGGATGATTGTCCAGAGTGGTTACGAACCGGGCAGAGTGCTGATCAAAGACGGCAGACGGAGTCCGGGCACAGCTTGAAGAAAACCGGGTATGGTCCAGAGTCGGTCGGTAGAGTTTCAGGAGAATCCAAGGCAATCAGGAAGTAGAAACAGCAAAGCAGGAGCACACAGCAAGCAGTATACTCAGGCACTGGACTGGGCTGAGAGGCGGCCTTTTAAGCAGCTGGACAGGAAGTAGGGCAACAGAACCTTAAACTCCATGTTAACTGAGGGCAAGCTCATTCAAAAGAGAACTGGAAAACCTGGAAACCTGACATTACTCCCCCCCCCCCAGAGACGGCCTCAGGACGGATCAGGGCCCGGCTTGTCCGGGAACCGTCGATGAAACTGAGCGATCTTCCGGGGTGCCCGAATGTTACCCACCGGTTCCCAGGAATCGTCCTCGGGGGCGTACCCCTGCCAACGTACCAGATATTGAAGCCGACGACGATGGAGCCGGGAGTCAATAATGTCCTCAACCACGAACTGCTCCTCGCCGTCGACCATCACAGGCGGAGGAGGAGGCACAACACGACCACGAAACGTATTAGGGGAGACAGGTTTGAGGAGAGACACATGAAAGACCGGGTGTACCTTTAGATGGTGCGGCAACCGTAGCCGACAGGCCACAGGGCTCACGATCCCGGTGATCTTAAACGGACCGATGAATTTTTGTCCCAGCTTCTGCGAAGGAACACCCAATCTCAGGTTTTTGGTGGATAACCATACAGAGTCCCCTACCTTGTACATGGGTGCCGGTTTCCGGTGAGTGTCTGCCGACCTCTTGTAACGCTCCTGGGCCGTAGCCACAGTGTCCTTTAGAACCTCCAGATTCTGTCGAAGCTCTGTCAATCTGTCCTCCACCGCCGGCACCGAAACCGCAACCGGTGACCTAGGCAAAACATTCGGATGATAACCCAAGTTAGCAAAAAAGGGCGTTACCTTAGTGGAGCTGCTCTGAGTGTTGTTATAGGAGAACTCCGCCAACGGAAGCATCTTCAACCAATCGTCTTGGAGATGGCTGACATAACATCGAAGGTATTGTTCCAGGGTTTGATTCGTCCGTTCGGTTTGCCCATTTGTCTGAGGATGGTATGCAGAAGACAAACAGACATCAATCTGGAGTGCCGTACAAAAGCCCTTCCAGAACCTAGACGTGAACTGCACGCCCCGGTCAGAGATGATCTCGTCTGGTACCCCATGCAATCGGAATACGTTCTGGATAACCAAATCCACTGTCTCTGCGGCTGAGGGAAGACCGGTACACGGAATGAAGTGAGCAGCTTTAGTCAATCGATCCACCACCACTAAGATGGTATTGTGCCCGCCTGAGACTGGCAACTCCACAATAAAATCCATGGAGATAGACCCCCAAGGGCGAGATGGCACGGGTAACGGTTGGAGGAGTCCCGTAGGAGCCACACGAGGGACCTTGCACCGGGCACAAACCATGCATGAGTGGACATAGTCCTTTACATCCTTTAGACAGGTAGGCCACCAGAAAAAACGGCTCAGAAATTCCTGCGTCTTCTGTACCCCCCTATGACCAGCCAACACGGAGTCATGGACCAACTTGAGAACCCGAAGTCTTACGGCCTCCGGGACATAAATGCGTCGCTCTCTCAACCACACACCATTCCGAAGAACAAGAGTTACATCATTCGGGGGGGCAGCAAGAAATACGTCACCATCATAGGCCAGCTTGATGTCCTTCCACAAGTCCTGGTCCTGGATTACTCCAACGAAATTGGCATCCGATAACACGGTCTGAGACGGGGTTCCAGGCACGGAGTCCACGGCGTGGATTCGGGACAAGGCATCGGCTTTCCCATTACGTGAACCTGGACGGTATGTAACGACAAAATTGAATTGGTTAAGAAATAGGCTCCAACGGGCTTGCCGTGGAGACAGGCACCTGGCAGACTTAAGAAATTCCAGATTACGATGATCTGTGAGTACTATCACTTGCTGCGCGGCTCCCTGTAAGTGGTGTCTCCATTCCTTGAAAGCGGAAATAATCGCTAACAATTCCTTGTCCGCAATGTCATAGTTCCTTTCTGCAGGGGACAACCGGCGGGAAAAGAAAGCACACGGATGTAAGAGACTCTTGTCCCCAGTCCTTTGAGAAAGGATGGCCCCTAATGCGTAGTCGGAAGCGTCGACTTCCACGATAAAGGGAAGTGCGGGATTCGGATGTACCAATATAGGCGCTGAGGTAAAACAAACCTTGAGACGATGGAAGGCTTCCTGGGCCTGGGCGGACCACACAAACTTCTGTCCTTTCTTGGTTAACAGAGTGATGGGACGAACGATCTCTGAAAAATTACGGATAAAACGTCGGTAAAAGTTGGCAAAACCGACAAAGCGTTGTACCTCTTTGACGTTACCCGGTTCCGGCCAGTCCAGAATTGCTTGTATCTTGCCAGACTCCATGTTCAGTCCCTGAGGAGAGATGACATACCCTAAGAATTGTATCTGTGAGCAATGGAATTCGCATTTCTCCAGTTTAATGTACAGGTGATTTTCCCTCAGCCGGGTAAGTACGGTCTTGACGTGCTCCTGGTGTTCCTGTAAGGAATCAGAAAAGATTAGGATATCGTCCAGATAAATCACCATGAATTGGTCCATGATATCCCTAAAAATATCGTTAACTAGATGTTGGAAAGCCGCGGGAGCGTTACAAAGTCCAAAAGGCATCACTAGGTACTCAAAATGTCCATACCGACATCGGAACGCGGTCTTCCACTCGTCTCCGGGACGTATGCGAAGTAGATTATATGCCCCACGGAGATCCAATTTGGTGAATATTTTTGCCTGTTGGACCCTCTCCAATAGCTCAGGAATCAACGGTAACGGATACCGGTTCCGGATGGTTATTTTATTCAGTTCCCGGTAGTCAATACAGGGTCTCAGAGTCCCCTCTTTCTTTTTCACGAAAAAGATGGGTGCCCCTGCTGGTGAGGTAGACGGGCGAATAAATCCCTTGGCTAGGCTCTCATCAATGTATTCTTTTAGTGCTTCTAGCTCAGGTGCCGCCAACGGGTAGACATGGCCAAACGGAATCTCCGCCCCTGGAAGTAAGTCTATGGGGCAATCATACGGTCTATGCGGGGGAAGCCGATCGGCTTTTCTTTTGTCGCATATGTCAGCAAAGTCATCATAAACCGGGGGTAGAACAGGTACCTGTACAGTGCCCTCCGCATTCGGTGTTACTGGAACCGGAACAGTTGGACTAATGGTCGGACCACTCTGCGGTGGGAAGGTTATTTCCTTAGTTTCCCAATCGATGACCGGATTCGTAGACCGTAGCCACGGAATACCTAAAATAATCGGAAAATGAGGAGAAGAAATTATCATGAAAACAAGGGTCTCCTGCTGACCTGGCTTCATCACGCATTCTAGCGGTACTGTTTCCTGATCCACTGGTCCAGAGCTTAACGGAGATCCGTCTACCGTCTCCATGGTAACCGGTGAGGATCTTTGCTGAGTCCGGATACCGTGTTTCCTGGCAAAAGAGGAGTCCATGAAATTTCCCCCTGCCCCAGAATCTATCATTGCAGAGGTAGGTATTAGATGCCCCTCCCACCGGATCTGAATGGGGAGCGAGCAATGGGTATATTTCCCTTCTGAGTCCTTCGGTGAGGTTGACATTACAGTCAAGGGAAATACCGCATCCAAGTGCCCACTTGCCTCAGAGATATCGGACTCTGCGTCCGTGTTGTCACACTCTGCCATGGCTGCCAATACCTTATTTGGGCGATTCGGACGTTTCGGGCAGTCGATCAAGAAATGATCCGATTGACCGCAATAGAAACACAAACGCTCACGGAGCCGGTGTTCGCGACGTTCGTTGGTCTCTCGCTTTTGCAGAGAGTCCACTTGCATAGGAACGTCCTCGGCCTCCCGTGGTGTCCTGAGAGCGGGTTCTCTAGAAGGAAACGCAAAGTTGTTTACACGGTTTACAGCTGCCCATTTTTCCTGTCTACGCTCCGTCAAGCGGGTATCAATACGCACACAGTGCTGGAGAAACAGTTCAAAATCCCCTGGAGATTCGGAACGAGCTAACTCGTCCTTGATGGTACTGGACAAACCTTTTCTGAATACAGACAATAATGCATTGTTTCCCCAGTCGGTGTCTACCACTAACCTCTTGAACTCAGTGGCGTATTCAACGACAGAACGCTTTCCCTGACGTAAGGAAAGGAGAGCCGATTCAGCGGTAGCACGGCGATTCGGATCATCAAACATTTGCGCCATTGCGTTCAGAAAGTCATCCAGGTGATTTAAACGGATGTCCCGATTCTCTATCATAGGATTAGCCCAAGCCAGTGCTCGTGAGGTTAATAACATGATTATACATAACACTTTGGACCGGTCAGAACGGTAATAATCAGCATGTACATCAAAAAACAGTATACATTGGTTCACAAATCCACGAAACTGACTACGATCACCATTGAAACGGAATGGGGGTAACCTAGGCATACCGGCAGCTGATACGGACGTAGTGGGGACGGCTTCCTGAGCCTCCACTCTGACTTGCAAATCCTGAATAGCCGGACCCAGTACCTGGTGATCATGGCCCAGCTGTGCCTCCACATCTCTGAGTTTAGTTTGCACCGCCTCCATCTCCTGCTGCAAGGAGTTGATCATGGAAAAGAGCTGATCTACTCGTGTCTCAGTCATTGCCCCAGCGAAATCCTCTTATGGCCTGAGTATAATGTAATACTACTGTATGTTCTGAGGATTTCGATTGCGTTAGGGCAATGACAACAGAGACGAGTTCTTGGTACAAGATGTTATATAATATGTCACCACGGTAGATACACAACGGGAATAAACACAGTAAAACAACACACAAAACGGAGCGAAGGGGATTCCCGGGGCCACGCACCGGACTCCCCCAGGGAGACCACCAGAGCGAACCCCTGTACAGGGACTGTCCGGCAATCAACCCTGGAAGGCCTAAATGTGCGGCAGCCGGTACACAAGGGGCAAGTGGTATAGTCCAGGAGTGTCCGTACGGGATGATTGTCCAGAGTGGTTACGAACCGGGCAGAGTGCTGATCAAAGACGGCAGACGGAGTCCGGGCACAGCTTGAAGAAAACCGGGTATGGTCCAGAGTCGGTCGGTAGAGTTTCAGGAGAATCCAAGGCAATCAGGAAGTAGAAACAGCAAAGCAGGAGCACACAGCAAGCAGTATACTCAGGCACTGGACTGGGCTGAGAGGCGGCCTTTTAAGCAGCTGGACAGGAAGTAGGGCAACAGAACCTTAAACTCCATGTTAACTGAGGGCAAGCTCATTCAAAAGAGAACTGGAAAACCTGGAAACCTGACAGTCGTGTTTACTGGCTGAGTGAGTACCTCCGTGCCGTGTGGCACAGCGCTGCCCCTGAACCTCCACAGGCCCCGACCCGCCTGTCCACCATTCCAATCCCATCACTGGGCCCCGGGAGCACCACAACCCCTACCCACGGAGGGGCACATCAACAACTGGCTGCTCCATATCATCACTCCCGGGCTCCCCATACAGAGCAGCGGTGGTGTTAACAAATCACCACAACCGTGGGTGGTGTCACGGACAATAAACTATCCCAAAACACCCAATCCCCTTTCCGCTCACGGGCGAGGAGCGCCGCTCGAGTCCCTGGGATCCGGCCCATCGCTCGAGCCACCGAGCAGCAGAGGCCGCAGCAGCAGCGGCAGCCGAACCCGAGCAGTAGGGAGAGCGCGGCGTCCCCTCCTCCGCCCGCGACAACTTGGCGTCACGAACAGGATCTTACCGCTCTGCCGTTGGGTAGAGGTGCGCCTTGTGACCGCCGGAAATGTCCGGCCGGAAAATTTCGGAAGTTGCCATCTTTGGCGCGAAAAGTTCCCGCTCGAGCGTCTTCTCGAGTAGCAGAGGCCAAAACCCCACCCCGATAGAGGAGGGGCCGGAAAGAGGCTAAGGGGGACGGAAACAAGATGTCTGCGCCCGACGGAGCCTCTGGAGGAGCGGTGGTCGCAGCCGCAGTGGCACCCGTGGATGGGAATGGGCCTGCCCAGGTCCCGGCCGCGCTGGCGGGAGGTGCCGCGGCCCCCGCGCTCGCTCAGGTGATGCCGTTCTCCTTGCCCTATGCGCCCGGAGCTACCTGGCTACCGCAGTATGACGGGAAACCTGATGCTTTACAGGTCTTCCGGAAAAAGCTGAACCTGTTGCTAGAACTGTACCCCCTGACCGATAAGCAACGTGCAGCGGTAGTGCTGGGCCAGTTAACCGGTGCGGCTGAGCAGGAAGCGGAGACCTGGGCCGAGGGGGACCGGCTCTCTGTAGCCACCATCTTTGAGAAGCTACAGACTGCCTTTGAGACCCGGACTGAAGCTGAGCTGAGGATGCAGTTTTACCAGTGCCGGCAACGGGCTGTGGATAGCATTCGGGACTATGCTTTACGTCTGCAAACCGCCCTCCGCACGCTAAAGCGGGTGAAGCCTATCAATGAGGCGGACAGCAACAAGATGTTAGTAGAGCAATTTGTGCAGGGGATGAGATCCCCTGAGGATCGCAAACAACTCCGGCTCTGGGCCCTAGAACACCCTGATGTGGACTTTGCCGTGTTGAAGGAACGGGCCATTAAGGCACTGCAGCCCCCAGCTTCAGAAATCTTGGAGCCAGCCCCGTGGCCCATTGAGATGGCCCCCGTTGTGGTGGCCCCTGCCCTACCAACCTCTCCAATACCTACAGCCCCAAGCAGCACGATGGAGGAACTGGCAGCCCAGGTCCGTCGCATGGACGGAGACCTCGCCAAGATTCTTGCTGCACTCCAACCTTTGACCAGATCTCAGCCTCCAGCACAGATACAGCTTGCCGACAGCCCTGAGGATGTCCCCTGGATGCAGCGGAGATGTGCTAACAACCCGCGGAGCAGACCTCCAACCTGCTACAAGTGCCGTAAGCCTGGGCATTACTTCCGACAGTGCCCATTAAACGAGCAACCCCTGGGGCCCCGGGCCAGTCCTCAGGAGTAGAACCCCGTGGCCCCCCAGACTGGCGGGACCGGTATATCGGGGCCCGGCCCATCATCCCCGTGGCTGTGGACGGCATACCGGTGATGGCTCTCTTGGACACTGGATCACAGGTAACCACCATACCATACACATTGTACCAGCGGTATTGGGGGATAGACGAGCTGGCACCCCCAGATACTAGTATAACGCTAATTGCTGCTAATGGACTCCCATTGACCCAAGTGGGGTATAAACAGGTGGCTATGACAGTGGGGCAAGCTGAACTGCAACACCAGGGTATGATTGTGATCATGAATGAACCCAGTGATCATAACCCGAAGATAGTGCTAGGAACCAATGTGATGGAGCACTGTATGGGTGATGTGTTGGCGCTACTGCAACAGCTGGCCGCCACGGCGGCGGGGAGCCGACAGAGAGCTGTGCAGCGTGAGATCCGAGCCTTGATGTACCGCCAGCATGTAAACTCAACAGGAGGAGAGATTGGTGGAGTGAGAGTGATGGATGTTGCTCCGTTGATTGTGCCCCCTAGGAGTGAGATGATGATTTGGTGTAGGGCCTCAGGGGCGTGACTACCCTGCCATGATGGAGCCCATACCCTCCGAGCACTGGCCCACTGGAATGGACGCCCGAGGGGTGGTAGACGTAAAGAAGGGGAGAGTGCCCGTGAGGGTGCTGAACTGTGGGGAGGAAGAAGTCAGGCTTCCCCGGTATGCCACCATTGCCAAGCTGCTCACCCTGGATCCCCACACCATCCACGAGGCCATTCCCTCAGTCTCCCCACCTACTACCAGCACTCCCCCGCCTCATGGGGAGGTAAATGAGTGGCACCAACAGCTACACGTGGGCACTGATGATACCCCTACACATCACAAAGCAGGGGTATACAGGGTGGTGCGGGAGTATGAACAGGTTTTCAGCAAACATCCACTAGACTTTGGGCAGATCAAAGGGGTCCAACACCACATCTCCACCGGTGAACACCCCCCTATCAAAGAGAGGTTCAGGCCTATTCCCCCTGCGCATTACCAGTGTGCCAAAGATATGTTGAGGAATATGAAGGAGGCAGGGGTTATTCGGGACAGCTGTAGTCCCTGGGCCGCTCCGTTGGTACTGGTCAAGAAGAAGGATGGTACCATGCGGATGTGTGTGGACTACCGGAAGATTAATCAGATAACACATAAAGATGCCTACCCACTGCCCCGTATTGAAGAGTCTTTGGCCGCACTGAGAACCGCAAATTACTTCTCTACCCTTGACCTCACCAGTGGGTACTGGCAAGTGGCAGTGGCCCCGGAAGACCGGGAGAAAACCGCTTTCACCACCCCAATGGGGCTCTGTGAATTCAATAGTATGCCGTTTGGGCTGTGCAATGCCCCTGGAACCTTCCAACGGCTGATGGAGTGCTGTCTGGGACATCTGAACTTCGAGACCGTCCTGTTATACCTGGATGATGTGATTGTGTACTCTCAGACGTATGAAGCCCATCTGGAGCACCTAGCCGAGGTGTTCGCGTCCCTTGCCAAATACGGGATGAAGTTGAAGCCCTCCAAGTGCCACCTGCTGAAACCCAGAATGCAATACCTGGGGCATGTGGTGAGTGCGGAAGGTGTCGCCCCCGACCCTGAGAAGATCACTGCCATCCGGGACTGGCCAAGACCAACCACCGTGAGGGAAGTAAGGCAGTTTTTGGGTCTGGTGGGATACTACCGGCGCTTCATCAAGGGGTACACGAAGATGGTTGCTCCCATGCAAGACCTCCTTGTGGGACAGACCAAAGGTGGTAGACCCATCGGAGCCCCACTGGTGTGGGAGGACAGGCATGAGGAATCCTTCCGTCAGCTGAAAGCGGCCTTGACTGGAGAAGAGGTCCTAGCGTACCCTGACTACGGCTGCCCATTCATCCTCTACACAGACGCCAGCAATGTGGGTTTGGGGGGCAGTCCTGTCCCAGGTCCAGGAAGGAAAGGAGAAGGTGATTGCATATGCTAGTCGAAAACTCCGGCCGACTGAAAGGAACCCTGAGAACTACAGCTCCTTCAAGCTCGAGCTCCTGGCACTGGTGTGGGCTATCACCGAGCGGTTCCGCCACTACTTGGCCGCAGCCAAGTTCACCGCCTTCACGGATAACAATCCGTTGACTCACCTGGACACGGCCAAGCTGGGCGCGTTGGAGCAGCGGTGGGTGGCCAGACTAGCCAACTATGACTTCACCATCAAATACAGGGCCGGTCGTGTCAACATTAATGCTGATGCCCTCTCTCGGATGCCCAACTTGTCAGAAGGTGGGTGCGAGGATGATGACCTCGAGGAGATCGAGTTGCCTGCATGCCACCGGCCACCAACTGAGAAGGTACATGTCCACCAACAACGGGTGAACCTGGATCCGCTGCACAGTCAGGAGTGGCAGGAAGCTCAAAATCAGGCGCCCGCTGCAAGGCGCTGCTGGGATGGACCCTGCCGCCCCAGCTGAAGCCCAACGCTTGTGGAAGGAACGGACCCGGCTGTGTCTACATCAGGGGAGGTTGTACCGTGAGCTGATCAACCCGAAGACCCATGAGAAAATCCACCAGTTGGTTATTCCCCTAGCTGATGTACCCACTGTTCTGCAGGGCAAGGCGTACCATGATGGTGCCGGCCACTTCGGGTGGAAGAAGCTGGAGATGCTGTTGATGGAGCGGTTCTATTGGAGTGGGATGCGGGAGTCGGTAGAGGCCTGGTGTCGAGAGTGCGGTCCTTGTACGTTGAGGAGGAAGGATGAAGCCAGCCAGAAGGCTCCCCTACGCCCGATCGTTACACACCAACCGCTGGAGCTGGTCGCCTTGGACCATGTAAAGCTCACCCCCAGCCGAAGTGGGTACACTTACGCTCTGACCATAGTAGATCATTACTCTCGGTTCCTGGTGGTTGTCCCGGTCAAGGACTTAACCGGCCGTACCGCCGCTAGAGCGTTCCAAGCTTACTTCTGTCGACCCCATGGATACCCTGAGAAGGTGCTTACCGACTAAGGTCCAGCCTTTGAGGCGGAGCTGTTCCAGGAGTTCTGTCAGCTGTACGGCTGCAAGAAGATCCGGACCACACCTTACCATGCCCAGAACAACGGTATGTGTGAGAAGATGAACCATCTGGTCCTTGGCCTCCTCAAAACGTTGCCGTTGGAGGAGCGGAACCTGTGGCCGGAGAAGCTGCCTGACTTGGTCGATATGTACAACAATATCCCGTCTAGCTCAACGAAGTGCACCCCAGCGTATCTGATGAGGGCTCGGCCTGGCCGACTGCCGGTGGACCTGGAAATGGGACTGGAAGCCCCAGAGACACTCCCCTCAACGGCTGAATGGGACACCCGGCGGAGGGTGCAGTACCGACAGATTCAGGAGTATGTGGAGAAGAACCTAAGTCGGAGTCGAGAACAACAGGAGCAGCGCTTCAATCAGAAAGCGTCTGCGGGCCCTTTCCAGCCTGGAGATGTGGTGTTAAAGCGGAAGAAAAAAACCCAGAAGCTGGATGATCAATGGGAACAAATCCCATACGTCATCCAACCCACAGGATGGGAAGATGGAAAGGCCTACCAGATCAGTCGTGACCAAGGGGGCACCTTGGCCACGGTTTCCCGGGACCATCTGAAAAGGTGCCCACCAGCATTGAAGGCGATGGCTGAAGTACCAGCTCCTCCACCAGCAGAGAAGGCAAAAGAGGTGATCCACACTGTGATGGGTGACTTCCCAGCAGACTGGCCTACACAGAACGGCGCGGTGATTCTTCCAGTGATACTGTTCCCACAACCTGTGGATGAAGAAGTGGTGGAAGCGGTCAACCGTGAGCCAGAACTAGTGCCAGTGCCCAGGGATGAACCTGTGCCCAGCTCCCCTATGCCTCCGCCTGCCCCACACGATAGCCGGGAGGAGGAACCGATTGTTCCCTCTGCCCCACTGCCTAGCCTCACTGACACCGGACCCCGGAGGTCCACCCGTCCCAACCTAGGTAGGCCCCCACTTAGGTACAGGGAAACCGTTCTTTAAAAGGGGGAGGGGAAAGAAAACAGGTGTGTTTTAAGTGTGTTTGTTTGAAAGTTTGACGAAAAATGAGAAATTGATAACCGAACAGTAACCTGATTGTCTGCAAACCGTGATTTGGAAACCGGCCGTTGCCGGCACCGTTGTCCCCGTGGGGACCGTTTGAAAGTTTGCATGAGGAACTGCTCATGGACAAGCCCGTGAACTTGCAGGGCAACCACAAACGTTAAGTGGCTTGTAAATAAATTGAGTTACTGGTACCGTTTCCGCAATTACCGCCTCCGGAGAGGCAGGTTGGAGGGAGGGCCCACAGCAGAGCAGGCTGGGGCCCAGCCACCACAGGAACCGGTGGCTACCCTCTGGAGGGGAAGGACAGATCCCGCTCGGGTAACTTGTGCTGGACTAGGGTCAAGGGGTGCTGCCTGGGCTTTAGGGGCAGCATCAGGGCCAGGTTACTTGGGTGGGAGAGAGCGGAGAACGTAACCGTTAACCGTTTTAAAGTTTGCAACTTTTAAGCACTGAACCTCCCGATGTGGGATGATGCCATAAATTATAAATGTAAATATGTTACCGTTTTCCCTATCTTTTACAGAAAAAAACAAAAGGAAAATAAAACCGGTGTTGGACGGGCAGCCCGAGGACAGTCTGCGTTTTGCTAAGGGGGAATGTGACGCCCTGGGCAAGCCAGGGGTCACAGGTCACAACACCACATGCACCCCACATTCCCTGCAGGTACACCTAGCTAACCCAAAATCCTTGTTGCCCTCCTCCAGGGGCTGATGTCCACACCAGGGGGTGGGCCAGGCGGTTGGCTCCGCCCACCGAGGAGTTCACAGCCCTGGAGGCGGGAAGAACCAGGCAGTTTAGCTCAGGCAGAGCTTGAGTGAGGAAGCAAGTGGAGAACAGTTGAGTTTAGGAAGTGAAAGTAGAAGGAGGTGAAGTGGTAGAGGAGCTTAGGAGAGAAGCTGAAGTAAAGTGAAAAGAAACAGTTTGTAAAGCCTGAAGTTGGTCCGGGTGTGTGCCCCGGACTGTGACAGCAAGGTCAGCAGACGGCGGTGATAGTCTGCAGGGGGACTGCTCGGAGGTTGCTGGAAGGACCGCGGACGGGTAGTGACCCGGCGGTACCGGAGCAGTATACGAAGAACAGTCAGCACCAGGGCAGGGGCCTTTCGGATCCCGGCAAGGCTAGGAGTCGCCATAATTTGCCAAATCCGTCAGTGAAGGGGACCTCTGTCTCCTAACAACCAAGTCCCGATTGAAGGCAACAGTCCGACCATTGAGGGGAGACACCGCCACCGCCAAGGCACCAGTTTCCCAGGGCCAGCGCCTGCGGGCAAGAGAGAGGCTCCTCCGGCCCAGATTGAAGCCGGGGAGCGGGTAACCGGTGGGGACCCATCGCTACCAAAGAGACTTTACATAGGTGCAGGGAAGAGACCGTCATCGCTAACTGCAGGGAGCCGCAGCACCGTAGCCGTCCGAGGGACCCGTCCAACCAGCCGTTTGTTTACCGAGAACTGTGTCGTGTTTACTGGCTGAGTGAGTACCTCCGTGCCGTGCGGCACAGCGCTGCCCCTGCGCCCCTGCACCTCCACAGGCCCCAGACCCGCCTGTCCACCATTCCAATCCCATCACTGGGCCCCGGGAGCACCACAACCCCTACCCACGGAGGGGCACATCAACAACTGGCTGCTCCATATCATCACTCCCGGGCTCCCCATACAGAGCAGCGGTGGTGTTAACAAATCACCACAACCGTGGGTGGCGTCACGGACAATAAACTATCCCAAAACACCCAATCCCCTTTTCACTCACGGGCGAGGAGCGCCGCTCGAGTCCCCGGGATCCGGCCCATCGCTCGAGCCACCGAGCAGCAGAGGCCGCAGCAGCAGTGGCAGCCGGACCCGAGCAGTAGGGAGAGCGCGGCGTCCCCTCCTCCGCCCGCGACACGTGCATGTGGCAGAGCATTTTGTGTGTGCATGTAGCAGTGCATTGTGTGTGCGTGCATGGCAGAGCATTATGTGTGCGTGCATGGCAGAGCATTGTGTGTGTGCCTGGCAGAGCATTGTGTGTGCGTGCGTGTGGCAGAGCATTTTGTGTGCGCATGCATGTGGCAGAGCATTTTGTGTGCGCATGCGTGTGGCAGTGCATTGTGTGTGCGTGCGTGGCAGTGCATTGTGTCAGCGTGCATGGCAGAGCATTGTGTCAGCGTGCATGGCAGAGCATTGTGTGTGCGTGCCTGGCAGAGCATTGTGTGTGTGTGCCTGGCAGAGCATTGTGTGTGCGTGCATGTGGCAGAGCATTTTGTGCCTGCATGGGGCAGACCATTTTGTGCGTGCGTGTGGCAGAGCATTTTGTGTGCGCAGGCGTGTGGCAGTGCATTGTGTGTGTGTGCGTGGCAGTGCATTGTGTCAGCGTGCATGGCAGAGCATTGTGTCAGCGTGCATGGCAGAGCATTGTGTGTGCGTGCCTGGCAGAGCATTGTGTGTGTGTGCCTGGCAGAGCATTGTGTGTGCGTGCATGTGGCAGAGCATTTTGTGCCTGCATGGGGCAGACCATTTTGTGCGTGCATGTGGCAGAGCATTTTGTGTGCGCATGCGTGTGGCAGTGCATTGTGTGTGTGTGCGTGGCAGTGCATTGTGTCAGCGTGCATGGCAGAGCATTGTGTCAGCGTGCATGGCAGAGCATTTTGTGCGTGCCTGGCAGAGCATTGTGTGTGCGTGCATGTGGCAGAGCATTTTGTGCGTGCATGTGGCAGAGCATTTTGTGCATGCATGGTGCAGAGCATTTTGTGTGTGCGTGCATGGCAAAGTATTGTGTGTGCGTGCGTGGCAGAGTATTGTGTGTGCGTGCGTGGCAGAGCATTGTGTGTGTGCATGTGGCAGAGCATTGTGTGTGCGTGCGTGGCAGAGCATTGCGGGCGTGTGGCAGAGCATTTCAGGTGGTTCTGAATGCAGAGCATTGCACAGTCATGCTGCTCGGTCACACACACAGTAAATACACAGTGTACACACGGTATATAGTATATACAAACAGTGTTTAGTATATACACTCAATACACGGTATATATTATATACACACGCTGGCTCCGCCTCCCTCATGCTGCTCGGTCACACACACAGTATATACACACTGTACACACGGTATATAGTATATACACACAGTATATAGTATATAACACAGTACACGGTATATAGTATATACACAAGCTGGCTCCGCTGCCCTCATGCTGGGTGCTGTCACACACACAGTATATACACAGTGTACACACACACTGTGTGCGTCCGTGTGGCAGAGCATTGCGGGTAGGCGTGCATGTGGCAGAGCATTGCTGGACTTGGGCGTGCAGAGCGTTATGTGGGGAGCACTATGCAGCTGTCCTTGGTGACACTTTAGACAGTTGTGGTCACCAACAAAATGGCTCTGCACGGTGTCCCTACACTACATTCTCTCTTATCTGTTGGAAACGTCCGGATTGGGAGGGGGAGGTGATATCACACACAAGAGAGCAGATTCTGCCCACTTTTATTGCAGCTGTAATCCAGGCTTTTTCTACAGTGGGATTTCTGTAGGATTTCAGCAGCTGCTTCCCCTAGTGTTTAACAGTGGAAAATATCAAACTTTTTATTTTCTTTTTATACTTTGCTCAATTAAAAACAAATAATAATATTTAAACAAAACATTAAAACATTAATACTTTACATTTTTTCAGGTTTTTTTTTGGGCACGACACCTTCCATTTAAAGTTTGGAGTAACCGACACTGGTTGGTCACATAAAGCCTTTTTCAACCGTTGAAAGGCTTCCTCTGCTTCTGCATTCCACTTTATTGAGACAGAGTTTGACCCCTTGGTAAGATCTGTGAGTGGGGCTGCGATGGTAGCAACATTTTTGATGAACCGCTGGTAATAACCAACAATCCCCAAAAAGGCTCTGACCTGTCTTTTGGTGACTGGTTGTGGCCAATTCTGAATGGCGTCCACTTTTTTTAGCCTGAGGTTTTATAACTCCCCTACCAATCATGTATCCCAGATAGCGAGCTTCTTCCAACCCCAATGTACACTTCTTGGGATTGGCAGTCAACCTGGCAGCCCTTAGAGAGTGCAAGACAGCTTGTACCTTCGGCAAATGAGTTTCCCAGTTATCACTAAAGATAATGATATCGTCCAAATATGCGGCTGCATACTGGACACGGGGCTTTAGGATGATATCCATTAGTCTTTGGAAGGTGGCTTGGGCTCCATGCAACCCAAATGGCATATCCCGATACTGGAACAGTCCCTGTGGCATAACAAAGGCAGTTTTCTCTTTGGCCGAGTCAGTGAGGGGAATCTGCCAATAACCTTTTGTTAAGTCAATAGTGGATATGTATCTGGCTGAACCTAGTCTCTCTATAAGTTCATCAACTCTTGGCATGGAGTAGGCATCGAATTTTGATACCTCATTTAACTTACGAAAATCATTACAATTCCGGCTAGTCCCATCGGGCTTGGGCACCAGCAGGATAGGACTAGCCCACTCACTCCGGGACTCCTCAATAACCCGAGCACCAGCATTTTCTTTACTTCCTGGGCAATGGCTTGTCTTTGAGCCTCAGGAATTCGATATGGTTTTAACCATACTCATGTCTGAGGGTCGGTGACAATGTCATGTTTAATTAGGTGAGCATGGCCGGGTAGTTCTGAAAAAATATCTGCATTTCTCTGTACGAACTCCTTGGTTTCTTGTATTTGGGTCTTGGATAGCGTGTCTGCAATACCCACCTCTGGCGGTACTATCTGGGGGTCACTTACCTCAGATATTGGTGCCACTCGAGGACCACTATCAAGGGTAGTCCCCACTACCAAACTCTCCCTGTCCCGCCAGAACTTAAGCAACTTTATGTGGTAGATTTGTTGGGGTTTTCTCTTGTCTGGTTGGTGTACCTTATAATTCACTTCACCTATTCTTTTCAGCTCCTCATATGACCCCTGCCATTTTTGCATAAAATTTATCTTCTACAGTAGGTACCAACACTAACACCCGATCCCCGGGTTGAAAAACTCGTGTTTTAGCTGCCCGGTTGTACACCCTGCTTTGGGCATGTTGTGCGCGCTCCAAACATTCTTTGACTATTGGCATAACTGCCGCAATTCTGTCCTGCATGAGTGTTATATGTTCAACTACACTGCAGTAAGGAGTCACCTCTTGCTCCCAAATCTCCTTGGCAATATCCAACAGGCCTCTGGGACACCGCCTATAGACCAATTCAAAAGGTGAAAGGCCCGTGGAGGATTGGGATACCTCTCGTATGGCGAAGAAGAGATATGGCAGGAGAGCATCTCAATCCCTCCCGTCTTTATCCACCACCCTTTTCAACATCCCCTTTAGGGTTTTAATAAAGCGCTCGACCAGACCGTCAGTCTGAGGGTGATACACTGAGGTACGCAGGTGGGATATTTTTAAAAATTTTCATAGTTCTTTGAGTATATGAGACAAAAAGGGGGTCCCCTGATCTGTAAGTATCTCTTTCAGAATGCCTGTGCGAGAAAACATGTTAAAAGGTCCTTTGAAATTGCTTTTGCATTTCGTAACGGTACAGCCTCTGGATAACGGGTGACGTAATCCAGTACCACCAAAATGTATGGATGACCCCTGGCAGATTTAACTAATGGACCGACTATATCCATTGCTATTCTCTCAAAGGGCACCTCTATTATTGGCAAGGGTACAAGGGGGCTTCTAAAATGTGTCATAGGCGCAGTCAACTGGCATATAGGACAGGACTGACAGTACTCAGTTACATCTCCCACCAGACCCGGCCAAAAGAAACGTTGCAGAATACGGTCTTTTGTCTTTTCTCCAGCCAGGTGGCCCCCCAAGGGATGTTTATGTGCCAGGTCTAAAACCACCTGACGAAAGGGTTTGGTTACCACTAGCTGTTCCACCACCACTCCTCGCATCTTGTCAATGTGGTACAGCATGCCCTATTGCACTTCCATATGTGGAAACTCATTTTGAGCCCCTGGGTACACTGGGTTTGGTGTTGAGCGGTCCCCAAATTATCACGGGCCACCTCAAGACCTGGCATCTCTATAACATCCTCTAGCTTGTCCGCCTCGCCCGCAAACACAGCCACAGAGAGTCTACAGATTCTGGAGCTACCCCTGTAGTGTGCCCCCCATCATCTTGCTCCAGTGGCTCAGAGGCTAGTCCCAGGGTATCATTCACCAGTTTTTCTTCAACCAGGGTGTTCACACCATTTTTAACGTTCCACAAGTCCCAGAATAAGGGATAGTCTCTCCCCAGGATTACACTATGCCACATTGTCTTTACGATTACCGCCTGATGTCTTTTGGCCCCCAAAGGTGTGGCAAGAGTTACACAGGCTGTGGGGTAGTTTTTAGTATCGCCATGTATGCAACTAATGCCCACAGTTGAATCTGTTATTGCTCCAGGGTCCACCAAGCTAGCATGTACCAAGGTTACTTGACTGCCAGAGTCTAAGATGGCATTGACACTATAGCCATTGACCTCAATGCAACACACATGTTGTTCATTTCCCGTGAGGATCTCCGCAGCACAGACTGACCGTACATATAATGACAGACACCTTGCAGTGTTACAGTCCATCGGCTCTGTAGTTAATGAGCAGTTAACAGCTACGTGGCCGAGCCCACAACATCACCAACACTGTATAGGCCCTTGCCTCTGAGTTGGGGACCTCAGTCTGGGCCTGCTGACTTGCTGAGAAACCACACCGCTATCATAGTCCTTTGGGGACCTGCTACCCCTAGTTGCAACATTTTATTCTTTTGAGAAAGGAGTAGTTTTAGCAGGACTTTCAGGCGATTTCCTAGAACCCCAGCAAGGTGAAAGCATCCCCTGGAGTAGGCTTTCAGAAGCGCTGTAATGCTCGACCATGTTCACCAACTGGTCAGCGCTGGTTGGGCCACCTTGTCTGACCCACCTCTGGATCTTAGCCGGTTAGGATCGCAGGTACTTGTCTAGGACAACACATTCCACCATCTGTGCTGGCGTCAGAGTTTCTAGTTGCAGCCATTTTTTCACCAGATGGATGATGTCATGCATTTGTGAACGAGCTGGCTGATGTGCCACAAAAGTCCATAGATGTACCCTCTGTGCCCGTACATGTGTGTTTACTCCCAGCCTTGCCAGGATTTCGCCTTTTAGTTTAATATAGTCCATAGCATCAGCTCCACTTAGATCATAATATGCCTTTTGCGGATCTCCGATCAGGAATGGAGCAACTACTTCAGCCCATTTGTCCACCGGTAAGCGTTCACGTTCTGCAATACATTCAAGCATTGCCAGCTATGCTTCCACTACATCAGCAGCAGTCATTTTAAGTAATGTCTTTTGTACGGCTTTCTGCGCACTGGCAGAGCTTTGTGCACGATCCTCCGCGTCTCGTGGCTGCTAAACCAAAGACTCCTTTATTGCATTTAACTGCTCTTGGTGCATTTGGTGCTGCTGCTCCAGCGCCTTCTGGAGGTAAGTATTGGTCTGTTGTTGCTGGATATTGGCCTGTTGTTGGTTAATGTTGACCTGCACCAACTGTTTCAGCAGCTCCTCCATATTGCTGGTCTCTTGGCTCTTCAGCAGCACAGAAGCTTTCAGCCAGGACATCAACAAGAGACAATGCCCATAGAGCGGTTTATCTGCAGTCACAGTCCAATAGCCACTAATGCCCGCATTCGAGACACCATTTGTGAGATTTGTATAGCTCAGCTGGGATCTTTGCTTTGGTCCAAGCGAGTAGCTATGGAGTCACAGATGACAGCGGCAGACTGGCAGGTTCTACACAGGTATGACCACTGCTGTGTTTATTGTGTACACTTAGGGCGCTTTCACACTTGCGTTCAGCGCAATCCTCCCCTATGGAGAATAGTGTAGTCCGTTAACGCACTGCGCTATTCTCCATTGACTTATATTGCCGACGCACTGTAACACAAGTGTCTGCGTTGCATCCGCTGGACGACGCTGAGTCATTATTTTGACGCAGCGTCGGGCGGAGGGAATGCTGCATGTAGCGTTTTTTGGGTCGTTAAAATATCGCACCCTGATGGATCCCTTTAGAATCCGCCAATGTGTCTAATGATTGTCTACGGGGGCGGATTCCTCCGCAATGCACTAAGCGGCGGAATCCGCTGACGGATCCCGTCACATTCTACTGCGCATGCTCAGCATGTCCAGCAGAACGATCTAAATCGTTTAAAATCACTCCTGGTCTCTCTCCTCCCTTAATCCTACTCATCGATCACCGGTGCGGTGCTGCACAGCTGTCACACTGCTCTGGCAGCTTCTCCTGCTTTTGAAAATGCCGGCCGCTCATTATTCAATCTCGTATTCTCTGCTTCCCTTGCCCACTGGCGCCTATGATTGGTTGCAGTCAGACACGCCCCCATGCTGAGTGACAGCTGTCTCACTGCAACCAATCAACAGCCGCCAGTGGGCGAGTCTATATCGTGCAGTACAATAAATAAAATAATTGAAAAAAAACGGCGTGCGGTCCCCCCTAATTTTGATACCAGCCAAGATAAAGCCACACGTCTGAAGGCTGTTATTCTCAGGATGGGGAGCCCCCCAGCCTAAAAATATCAGACAGCAGCGACATGGAATTGCTGAATCCATTAGATGCGACAGTCCCGGGACTCTACCCGGCTCATCCCGAATTGCCCTGGTGCGATGGCAATCGGGGTAATAAGGAGTTAATGGCACTCCATAACTGCCACTAAGTCCTAGGTTAATCATGGCAGGCGTCTCCCCGAGATACCTATACAATGATTAACCTGTAAGTGAAAGTAAATAAACACATACACCCGAAAAAATACTTTATTTGGAATAAAAGACAAAAAAAACACCCTCTTTCACCACTTTATTAAAATCCCCAAATACCTTTCCATGTCCGACGTAATCCATGAGGTCCCGCGATGCATCCAGCTCTGCTACATGAAACTGACAGGAGCGGCAGTAGAACACTGCCGCTCACTGTGAGCTCCACGCAGCAACTGAAGGGAGTCGTGCTGTCAGCGGGGACGTCACAGAGATAGTGCCGGCGTGTGTGGAGATGATGGGTGAGTTAGTGCCTGCGTGTGCAGTGATGATGGGTGCGGTAGTGTCGGGGTGTGAGCTGTGATGATGGGTGCGGTAGTGCCTGCGCGTGTGCTGTGATGATGGGTGCAGCAGTGTCGGGGGGTGTGTGGTGATGATGAGTGCGGTAGTGTCAGGGTGTGAGCGGTGATGATTGGTGCGGTAGTGCCTGCATGTGTGCGGTGATGATGGGTGCAGTAGTGTCGGGGTGTGAGCTGTGATAATGGGTGCAGTAGTGTCTGGGTGTGAGCTGTGATAATGGGTGCAGTAGAGTCTGGGTGTGAGCTGTGCTGATGCGTGCAGTAGTGCCGGGGTGTGTGCGGTAATGATGGGTGCGGTAGTGCCGGGGTATGTGCTGCGATAATGGGTGCGGTAGTGTCGGGGTGTGAGCGGTGATGATGGGTGCGGTAGTGCCGGGGTGTGTGCGGTGATGATGGGTGCAGTAGTGTCGGGGTGTGAGCTGTGATGATGGGTGCAGTAGTGTCGGGGTGTGAGCTGTGATGATGGGTGCAGTAGTGTCGGGGTGTGTGCGGTGATGATGGGCGCAGTAGTGTCAGGGTGTGTGCGGTGATGATGGGTGCAGTAGTGTCGGGGTGTGAGTGGTGATGATGGGTGCAGTAGTGTCAAGGTGTGAACGGTGATGATGGGTGCAGTAGTGTCGGGGTGTGTGCGGTGAGGATGGGGGCTGTAGTGCCTGCATGTGCTGTGATGATGGATGCTGTAGTGCCTGCGTGTTCTGTGATGATGGGGGCTGTAGTGCCTGCGTGTGCTGTGATGATGGGGGCTGTAGTGCCTGCGTGTGCTGTGATGATGGGGGCTGTAATGCCTGCGTGTGCTATGATGATGGGGGCTGTAGTGCCTGCGTGTGCTGTGATGATGGGGTCTGTAGTGCCTTCGTGTGCTGTGATGATTGGGGCTGTAGTGCCTGCGTGTGCAGTGATGATAGGGGCTGTATTGCCTGCATGTGCTGTGATGATGGAGGCTGTAGTGCCTGCCTGTGGTCTCTCTCTCTCGGCTAAAAAAACCAACTTAACGCAACGCGTTATTTCACAGGAATACGTTGCCTTTATTATCACACTATTTGCAAGGCATCCATCTAATGCGTCACACAACGCACTGTGACGGATGCCAAATGACGCAAGTGTGAAAGCGCCCTTATCTCTCAGTGTTACACATTCAAAAACAGGAAAATAAATGTGTCGCGGACGGGTGTCGCCTCCGCTGCGGCGACCGGGGCTGCTCGAGGGGTGCTTGGATCCGGGATCATGTCCTGGGCTCGAGTGGTGGCCGGACCCGGGGCTCGTGCAACCGCCCGTCCACGCACACAGTGAAAAGGGGAGGTATTTACAGGTGAGATTGTCTGTGATGCCACCTGTGGATTGCGATGATGGGATGGTGGCACAGCTGCTGCCTGGTATGGGGGTGCCCGGGGCTGATGGAGCGGGGCAGCAAGGTGGAATCCCCTCCACGGGTAGGGGAGGTGTAGTCCCATGGCCCGGTTGTGGCGTAAGGAGCAGGGCTGGGACGTTGTCGGCAGTTTGGACCGGGTGACACCGGTGTACTCACGATTACGAATAATCCACACAGAGTCTGTACTGTAAACCAAGGCCGGATGCCGGTTGCCTCTGGAGGGGTGTGCTGGTCCCGCACACGGGTTAGCAATGTAGGGGCCCTTCCTCCTGCACTTGTGTCTTGTCGTGTGTGGATTAACCCGCCTGGAACGGGAGAAATCCACTCCCCTGCAGCTTTGGATGCAGAGGGAGCCATTGCCCACACACGCTGACCCGTGGGACTTCAATGGGTTCTTGGCGGACACCCTGTCCCCCGTGTTGGGCTTCCGGTCTGCTCTATATGGGCTGCTTTCTTCGGGAACAAGGCCTGATACCTTGTCCCACTAGTCAATTAACAAGGGGCTTGAAGCTTGCCTCGTCTTAGGGTCCAGGTACCCCGCCCGTGCATGGCCTCCAGACCGGATTCCCGTTGTTGGTACTGGCGGGCTACAACCCTGCCCCAGTCCACTTCAGGTCTCCCGTGACCGAATCTCCATCGCCTGTGGCCCTACAATGCTGTCTGCGACCTAGTCGGTCCTCCCGTGGTCCAAGGGCTCCAACCCTGACCACACTGCACTTCAGCTCCTGTCACCGACTCCCAACTTCACTCCACTCTACTTCAACTCCACTCCTACTGAACTAACTGGTTCCCGCCCCGTGTCACCTCAAGACCCCTAGGTGGGCGTTCCCATCCGCCTGGTCCCGCCCACTGGTGTGTCCTGGTTGTCATGGGGAGGCAACTAGCATTTGTAGCTGGTGTTCCCATGTGTGGAAAGTGTGGTGTAGATTCCCAAGGAGGAGGTGATTCCTGTACCCTTTTTGGGGGGTACAGTCATCTGTGACTACCTGGTTTTGCCAGGGCGTCACACTCCCCCTTGGTAAAACAGCCCGTCCGCGGGCTGTCCGGCACCAGTATTAATTTTTTTCAACATCTAGAAAAAAAGGTAAAACATAAATAACATTGGAACGGTAGAACCTTAGAACATTTCTTCCCTTCATGGAAGGCACATATCTTAAACGTTACTTTAACGATGTCCATCTACCCCTTTTTCCTTTGTTCCGCCACCCAAAACACCTGTACCCTCCCTTGGTGTCACCGCTTGTCGGGTGTTCTACACCATTCCGGGTTTTGGTGAGTGTCTGTGTCCGGGTCAAAGTTCCGCACCCTGTATCACCCCAAAGAGTCCCTTGGGCCGGAACCCTTTCGCCTGCAGGGTAGTCAGCGGTTTCCGTGGTGACTGGGCCTTGGCCGACTCCACCGCAGGCCCTTCCTCCAACCGACCTCTCCAGCGGGTGCCGCCTCCTGGCGGTCAGTAACAAGAAGGTAGATGGGGGGGTTATTTACTTGACCCAAGAAAGTTTTTGGGGTGATGTCGCCACTCCTGACACCATGGTCCATTTTTAACTGTTAACTGGCTGAAATAAAACTTTGTTTTCAAACAACTGTAGGAGAAAGGCAGCCGGGAACAGCTACCTTACTTCTTTTCTTCATACAAGAAACGGTGGGAGGCGAGGCAGGGGTTTCGTTGACTACCACACACTTCTTCACATCAAGGGCAAACCACCCTCGCTCTCCGCAATGCCGGGTGTAGCTTACCATGTCCCCTGCCTCCAGATTTCGGTCTGGGTGGCCGGTAGGCAGGTGAGGGACCACATCCCTCCGGGACACAAATATCTCTGCTTCTAGTCCAGGTTCATAAATGAGACCCAATCCCTTCTGGGGGTCAAAGTAGTGGAGCTGCCCATGGTATGTCGGGCCCCTGACCCAGAAGATGGCTTGACGCAGGTTGTCCTTTTCTTTATAGGTGCGGGCCAGCACCTCAGCCTTACAGTTCTCACGGGCGGCTATTTCCTGGCGTAGCTACCGTTGCTGCCGCTCCCAATACGGGGCACGGGTTCCGTGCTCTGCCTCCTGCTCGGGTGTCAGGCCCACTCGGATGCCCTCGGCGCCGGCGATGACCGGACTCTCTCTCTGCCGTGGGCCCCATCGCTCAGTGGCCTGCTCCTCCTCTCAGCAGGTGCATGCCCGCTGTTCCACAGCCGGGACAGAATATTTTGGAGCGGCCGGCACCGTGGGCCAGACAGACTTCTGGTCAGGCTCCGCCTCCGCTGCGGCCGGGCGGACTGCCAGAGCCGTCATCATCTCTGTTGCAGCCGGGCGGACTGCTGGAGCCGTCGCTATCTCTGTCGCAGACGGGCGGACTTCCGGGGATGACGTTATCGGGGCTGCGGCCTGGCTCTGGGCCAGATGGGATGTCGTCAGGGTTGCGGCCTGGCTCGGTGCCGAGATGGGTGCTGGGTCGGTGGTGCAGGCAAGGTCCGAGGTCCCCATTGCTGGGGCCTCCTTCTGACACAAGACGGGTTCCGCTGCCGGTGCTGAGGGTAGCGGGCCGATCAGGGGCTGGCCACGGACACGGGCGGCGAGGGAGGCAACGTGGCGGACGGAGGCAGGCCAGACCCCTCAGCTGAGATGTCCAGTTCCTGAGGAACATGGGGGCATGGGTCACTGCTTACTCGCTCCTCCGAGGCCATCTCCATCCCGGACAGCTGCAGCCATTAATTTCGGTGGTTCACCGCATCATGATGAAATGTGCCTGGGCCTGGATTCTTCGGCACATCCTCTCCGTCTGCGCTTCAATCCAGTCGGCGGTCCCGGGAACGGGCCTCTCCACATTCTGGTTGTTGGACCCCTGAGACATCCTGCCGCTTGCTTGTCCAGGAATGGGATTTGGCAAAGTCCTGGTGTCCCTGCCCTTTATCCTCTTGGTTTACATGCCGCTCCCCCTTGGTTTTCAACAGCAGTCTCGCGAGACCCACTGTCCTTTGCGACTTCCTGCTTTGGGAGTCACTTGGTTCCGCCCGCATTATTAGGGGGCGGGGCTTCGGCTTCGCGCCTTTTTTGGGGAAGAAGATGACACTGTTGTTGTTTTGGCGCCAAAGATGGCAGCAAGATGGCAGCAGTTCAAGATTTTGGAACGTTTCATGGATTTTGAAGCAAGGCGCACGGCATCTACCGATGGGGTAAGAATCATATTTGTGACTCCAGGTTTTGTGTTGTCGCGGACGGGTGCCGCCTCCGCTGCGGCGACCGGGGCTGCTTGAGGGGCGCTCGGATCAGGGATCATATCCTGGGCTCAAGTGGTGGCCGGACCCGTGGCTCGTGCATCCGCCCATCCTCTCACACAGTGAAAAGGGGAGGTATTTACAGGGGAAATTGTCTGTGACACCACCCGTGGATTGCGGTGATGGGATGGTGGCAACCCCGCTGCCTGGTTTGGGGTGGCCCGGGGCTGATGGAGTGGGGAAGCAAGGTGGAATCCCCTCCATGGGTAGGGGAGGTGTAGTCCCGAGGCCCGGTTGTGGCGTAAGGAGCAGGGCTGGGACGTTGTCGGCAGGTTGGACCGGGTGACAGTGCTGTAGTCACGATTATGAATAATCCACACAGAGTCTGTACTGTAAACCAAGGACGGATGCCGGTTGCCTCTGGAGGGGTGTGCTGGTCCCGCACCCAGGTTAGCAATGTAGGGGCCCTTCCTCCTGCACTTGTGTGTTGTGGTGTGTGGATTAACCCGCCTGGAACAGGAGAAATCTGCTCCCCTGCAGCTTTGGACACAGAAGAAGCCGTTGCCCGCAGACGCTGACCCGTGGGACTTCAATCGGTTCTTGGCGGACACCATGTCCCCCGAGTTGCGCTTCCGGTCTGCTCTATCTGGGCTGCTCTGTTCGGGAACAAGGCCTGGTACCTTGTCCCGCTGGTCAATTAACAAGGGGCTTGAAGTTTGCCTCGTCCTAGGGTCCAGGTACCCCGCCCGTGCACAACCTCCGGACCAGATTCCCGTCGTCGGTACCGGCGGGCTACAACCCTGCCCCAATCCACTTCAGGTCTCCCGTGACCGGATCTCCGTCGCCTGTGGCCCTAAAATGCAGTCTGCCACCTAGTCGGTCCTCCCGTGGTCCAAGGGCTCCAACCCTGACCACACTGCACTTCAGCTCCTGTTACCGAATCCCAACTTCACTCCACTCTACTTCAACTCCACTCCTACTGAACTAACTGGTTCCCGCCCCGTGTCACCTCAAGACCCCTAGGTGGGCGTTCCCATCCGCCTGGTCCCGCCCACTGGTGTGTCCTGGTTGTCATGGGGGGCGACTAGGATTTGTGGCTGGTGTTCCCATGTGTGGAAAGTGTGGTGTAGATTCCCAAGCAGGAGGCGATTCCTGTACCCTTTTTGGGGGGTACAGTCATCTGTGACTACCTGGTTTTGCCAGGGCATCACAAATGTCTAAGGCTGTCTGGCCACTAACTAACAACAGAATGCTAACTATAAAATAAACCTATGTAACAAACAAAACAGTATTCTCTTACTGTGTCGGTTCCTCAGCACAGCAAGCGGAGGTATTGAGTCTCAGCATCAGCAGCCATGAGCCTGTACTGCTCTCCTCAGCAGTCTCAGTCTACTGAATGCCTCCTGATTATTTCAGCTGATCTGCTGAGGAATCAAAACCTGGACTTAATGTGGAGAAGGGAGCAACCAGTCCCACTGCCATTCCTACTGATTACTCCAGGAAAAATCGAGCCCAAAATTACACTGAAATAAACAGCCTTCAGTGACTAACTTATTGCTGAGCCAGATCTGACTTTCCCAGCTTTTGCCAGCCTATTTGCATGGGCTGACTGCTCCACAATCAGTACATGGAGGCATATGAAATGAACTGAGGGGAAACATACCTGTTCTCTAGTACTTCTCCCCTCGGCATCTCACACTATGCTAGTGTTTACAGGGACAGTTAGACAGGGATTAGCAGTATGCACCCAGAACTGCTTGTGGTTATGGTTGCATACTGCACCTGACATGTTCCCTTTAACAGGCTTAAGGAGAATAATCTATATGTGAACGTACCCAAGGGCTCCTTCGAGGTTGAGGAGATTTGTAATTTTATCATCCACTGGATTCCGCATGAACCCTGCTAAGCGCCAGGCTGTACAGGATTGGGTCCAACACAAAAACCTGAAAGCCCTTCAAAGATTTTTGAGGTTTGCTAATTACTATAGGAGGTTTAATAAGGGTTTTTCTAAACTTGTCAAACCCCTTACTGACCTTACCCAAAAGGAAGCGGATGTTTGTAAATGCGGGCCTGTGGCTACTAGGGCATTTTCCTGCCTCAAGGAGGCATTTACCTGTGTTCTGGTTCTAGTTTAGCCTGACTTCGATAGACCATTTCTAGTGGAGATAGATGTTTCAGAAAATGCAGTACTATCCCAGGGGTCTGCGGCTCTCACTCACCTTCAGCCCTGCGCCTTCTTTTTGAGAAAATTTTCATCCATCGAGTTAAATTGTTATGTTGGTATCCGGGAATTGCTAGCCATTAAATGGGCTCTTGAAGAGTGGAGACAATTTTTGGAGGGGACTAGACACTCTTTTGTGATACTCACGGACCATAAAAATGTAATTTATTTAGAAAATGCCAAGAGGCCTAACCCAAGGCAGGCTAGATGGGCCTTATTTTTTTCACGTTCTCATTTTTTCCTGTCCTGTCCAATGGGAGGAGGTTCCCCTGTCGCACTTTTTCCCCAGTGATGGTAGTTGCTATCACTAATGTGGAATGGGAGATTTTGAAGTCACAGCATTTGGCCCCCTCTGATACCCCATGGGACAGATTGTTTGAGCCTGTTAGCTTCAGACTCCGTTTTATTCAGAACTGTCACAATTCTGCATTGGCCGGTTACATGGGGGTTAAGAGTACCATGCATTTGGTTAAACAGGTGTATTGGTGGCCCGCGCTAGGCCTGGATGTTGAGGCCTTTGTTCAAGCCTGTGAGGTGTGTGCCAGGAGTAAAGTTCCATAGTCTGCCCAATGGATTTCCTTACTGATCTTCCGGCCTCTAAAGGGAATGACTGTCATCTGAGTAATTGTTGACTGCTTCTCTCGCCAGTGCCATCTTATTCCTCTGAGTCAATTACCATCAGCTCAGGACATGGTGGATCAATAATGTGATCAGGTTGCACGGTGTTCCTGTTAATATTGTGATCAAGGTTCACAGTTTATCTCCACGTTTTTGAAGGCTTTCTGTAGTCGGATTAGAACAGAATTAATCATTCTCCTGAGCATATCATCCCCATACCCTTTCAGAGTGGACTAACCAGTCATTAGAGACATGAGTTACTTCTGTTCCAATAATCAGGGGGTTTATTTACCTTTAGCGGAGTTTGCACTCAATATTAGGCATCATGAGTCTTTGTGTACCTCTTTTGCAACTTTGGTTTTGATCCCAGGTCTCCAGTGTTTTTCCGGGGGTGGGAAGTGAGTTCTGGGGTGTCTGAGACCACCAATAGGTTAAAAACTTGGAGGGGATTTGCAGACAGCTTGAGAAAGCGTCTACATCACAGAAGGATGCGGTGGATAGGCACCGGTCTCAGGAGGAGAAGCTGGTAGTTGGGAATCTGGTGTGGGTATCCACAAAAAAACCTTAAGCACAAGGTACCCTGTCCCAAGCTTGGGCCTCAATTTATTGGGCCTTTTCCCATCCTGGAGGTGGTCAATCCAGTCACCTTTAGAGTAAAGCTCCCTGCCAGTATCTGAATCCCTAATATCTTTTATAGGTCCCTTCTTAAGAAGGCTAAAAGACAGATCACACCTCACCTTCCCCCATGCCCGGTCCTTGTGAATTGTCAGGAGGAGTTTGAAGTCGAGCAGAGTGTTGATTCCAGAAAGGTACAGAATTGGGTCCAAAATGTGATCTACTGAAAGGGATATGGTCCAGAGGAGAGGTCGTGGGTTCCGAGGTGAGATATCCACGCTAATAAACTTATTGCTGACTTCCATAAAAGGTTTCCTGGCAAACTGGGTGCTGAGAGTTAGGAGGTCTCTCCTCAAGAGGGGGGTACTGTCAGGTCTGGTGGTTCTGCACCTGAGTGGGTCCGTCGTGCTCCTACGTGTACTCTGGCTCCCCGGAGCTTGCACTAGTGCAGGTTCTGACCGAGCACGTCGTACCCTGGGAGCAATGTTGTCACTCAGGGGCCCTGGGATGCTGGGTCCCCTAGTGTGAGCTGTTGCCAGTGGATACGAGATGCTGTATCCTCTGAGTTGTATCCTCTGAGTTGGTCCAAAGATTAGAGTTAGGGACAGTGAGGTTAGAAGGACCCATTCAACTCCTGGCAATTGATAAAACACTGCTGCCTCAAAACCTCATTCGGTTTGCTACAGAAAAATTTACTCTGGTGATCGGGTCTCAGCATTCTGAAACTATTTCTTGTTTTGTAATGGCCAATCTCCCTGCTGGATTAGTGTTGGGGTATCCATGGTTAATGTTACATAATCCCGTTATTGATTGGGAGTGTCGTACCATAGTCAAATGGAGTCCTGCTTGTCATAAAAGGTGTTTACAATCTGTACTTGTGTTCTCCGTAAGTCCTGAGGGTCTTCCGGAATACCTGAGGGACTACGGAGACGTATTCTCGGAAACAGAGGCCGAGGTTTTTCCGCCTCATCGCCCATATGACTGTGCCATCGATTTGCTTCCCATTACCAAATTGCCCAAGGCCCGTTTATATCACCTCTCGGGTCCAGAATGGGCTGCTATGAAATCATACATATCTGATAATATACGTAAAGGGCATATCCATCCTTCTTCTTCCCCTGTGGCCACTGGGTTCTTTTTTGTAAAGATGAAGGACGGAGGATTAAGGCCATATCTCGATTTCCGAGAATTGAACAAAATTACTGTGAAAAAAACGTATCCACCTCCACTCATCCCTAATGTCTACAACCAACTCTCTGAAACCCGGTGGTTTACCAAACTAGACCTCAGGGGGGCCTATAATCTTATCCGTATTAGAGAAGGGGATGAGTGGAAAACGGCCTTTCTGACGTCAGAGGGGTTATTTGAGAATTTGGTGATGCCTTTTGGTCTAACAAATGCTCCTGCGGTGTTTCAAAATTTCATCAATGATATCTTCTTTGATTTTCTTGGTCGTTTTGTGGTCATCTATCTCGATGACATTTTGATTTATTCTGCCGATAGGGATACGCATATTACGCATGTTCGCTCAGTATTACAGAGATTACGTGATAACCATCTGTTTGCCAAGCTTGAAAAATGTGTTTTCTCTGTTCAGGAAATAGCCTTTTTTGTTTTTACTCCTTTCTCGTGATGGGTTTAAAATGGACCCAGGAAAGGTGCAGGCTATCGTGGATTGGGTGCAACCCAGGGATATCAAGGCGCTACAACGCTTTTTGGGTTTCGCAAATTATTATCGAAGGTTCATTAAGGGGTTTTCTCAAATTGCCAAGCCATTGACTGACCTTACACGGAAAGGGGCAGATCTGCAGAACTGGTCACAAACGGCTGTCCAGGCTTTTCTTGAGTTAAAGGACCGGTTCATGTCCGCCCCGGTCCTGGTACAGCCTGACCTCGAGGCGCCGTTTATTGTGGAGGTGGACGCCTCAGAGGTGGGGGTGGGAACTGTTCTCTCTCAGGGCCCTGCTACTCTGACTAATCTGCGACCATGTGCATTCTTCTCCAAGAAAGTCACTCCGGCTGAGAGGCATTATGATGTGGGTAACCGTGAATTATTGGCGGTAAAGTTGGCATTTGAAGAATGGAGGCATTTTTTGGAGGGTGCTGTTCACCGTATTACTGTCATCACTGATCATAAAAACCTTGCGTATATTGAGTCCGCCAAGAGATTGACGCCTCGACAAGCGAGGTGGGCTCTTTTTTTTTTCTAGATTACATTTTTGTATTACTTTTCAGCCGGGGTCTAAAAACGTGAGGGCAGATGCACTGTCCCGTAGTTTGGACCTGGTGTCACCTCCCGAGCATCCTTCCTCCATTCTTCCGCGAGGGGTGGTGGTCGCTACCTTGTCATCCAAGTTAGAGGCTGAGGTCAGGGAGGCTCAGCTCCATCTTCCGCTCCAGACACTAAACTGTTTGTCCCTTTGCACCTCCGGATACGAGTACTTCAAGATTTCCATGAGTTCGTACTTAGCGGCCATCCTGGAATTACAGCCACTCGCAAGGCTGTTGCTCGACTGTTTTGGTGGCCATCTCTTCACTCAGATGTTGCTGGGTTTGTGTCTGCCTGTGCTACATGTGCCCGTGCTAAGGTATGTCGTAACCGGCTGGCCGGGGAACTGGTTCTATTACCTGTTCCTGAAAGACCATGGACCCACTTGTCCATGGATTTCATTACGGACCTCCCTGTCTCAAATGGTATGACTGTGATGTGGGTGGTGGTGGATCGTTTTAGTAAACAGGCACATTTTGTTCCCCTCTCCGGTCTACCTAATGCTGCGGCCCTTGCCAACCACTTTATTGACCAGGTGGTTCAGTTCCATGGGTTGCCCCTGAATGTTGTGTCTGACAGGGGGGTACAATTCATTTCTCGGTTTTGGAGGGCCTTGTGCAGGCGGTTGGGAATTGAGTTGTCCTTCTCGTCCGCCTATCATCCCGAGTCCAATGGGCAGATGGAGAGGACGAATCAGACCCTTGAGCAAATCCTGCAGTGCTTGGTTTCTGCTCAGCAGGAGGATTGGTGTACGTTTTTGCCCCTTGCGGAGTTTGCATTCAATAGCAGAGTCCATCAGTCTACGGGGACTTCTCCCTTCTTCTGTAATTACGGGTTTCACCCTCACTTCGGGACCTTCTCTAGAATGGATTCAGGGTGTCCAGGGGCCGAGTCAGTCGTTCAGCATCTGGGGGAGGTGTGGAAGGAGGTACGACGGTGTATCGAGACGCTCAACAGTCCCAGAAACGCCAAGCGGACAAATGCCGTTCTCTGGGACCCCCCTTTCAAGTGGGGGACAAAGTGTGGCTGTCCACTCGGAATATTAGGCTTAGGGTTCCGTCTGCTAAGTTGGGTCCTAAGTTTATAGGACCCTATGAGATCATTGAAGTGATCAACCCGGTGGTCTTTCGGTTACAACTGCCCCAGACCTTGCGTATTCCTAACGTATTTCATACCTCCTTGCTTAATCCATTTGTTCTATCTGTGGTGGATTCTCAGACGCCCCCGGCTCCAATATTTGTGGACGGTGAGGAGGAGTACGAGATCCAGCATATTATCGATTCTCGTTGGGTTCCTAGTTCCCTCCAGTATCTGATCCATTGGAAGTGTTACGGTCCGGATGACAGGACCTGGGTGCCGGCTCGATCCGTGCGGGCCGATCGGTTGATTGCGGCTTTCCACCGGAAATATCCTGGGGGTCCGGTGCCCCCCCCTTGAGGAGGGGGTACTGTCATGGTTCGCCTCCCCGTCCACATGGCTAGGGGGTGGAGCCTTCTCTCGGGCCTCACTTCCGGACCTTGGATGCCTTAAAAGCTGACATTTCCAGTGAACCAGTGCCGGCTATAAGCTTAGCACTGCTTTGCCTGTGATTGCTGGTCCTGTGAGTGATATCCTGATTAGAGATGAGCGAACCGGTCGCGGTTCGGCTCGAGCTTGGTTCGCCGAACGGAGGTCTCGTTCGAGTTCGGTTCGGCGAACTGGTTCGGCGAACCGCTCGAACCCCATAGGAAACAATGGGAGGCAATCACAAACACATAAAAACACGTTATAAATGTACACATACAGTTAATAAACATTGCCATATCACTTACCGGTCCCCGGGATGCGTCCTGCACTCTGTCTCCTGCCGCTATTCCTCCCGATAATCGCTGCGTCTTCCCGGTAACCAGCAGTGATGACAGGACCTACGTGATGTTGTCAAAATAGCATGTGACCAGTCACGTGTCTGTTATCTCATTGGCTACAGACTGGTCACATGGCTAGACGTCATGGCCTGTCCTAGGTCCTGTCAGTGCATCTCTCCAGTACGCGGTGATTGTTTGTGTATCTCCGTGTACTGGTGAGATGCTCTGGCACACGGTCGGTTTCCCGGTCTGCTTCTCTGTTCCCTTATTCACCGGCTGCCACAGCCGGTTAATAACGGAGATCACCGTTGCTATAGCAACTCGCCTGTCAATGGTGACATCACCGCTATTCAGCACGGAGCCTCTGATCACTCAGGCTGCACGGGAAGCAGCGTCCTTTCTCACATGCACCGCTGCTGATGTAGCAGAGCTGAATGTGTTGAAGGAGAAAGAAGACAGAAGACCATGGATCGTGGAGGGATAAAAGGGAGTAATACACATGGAGTCTGTAATGTGTCTGTGTATTTATTTCTATTAAAGTATTTTAACTGTGCGTGGTGTCTTTTTTTTAACCCTTTATTATAGATTCTTAATGGCCGGGTCAAACTTGCCTGATATTAAGAATCTCTGGCTTAATACTAGCTAGTAATACAAAGCCAGTATTAACTCATGATGATTACTCAGCAAGCCACCCGGCTTCAGGGCTGCTGGAAGAGTTGGCTACAGCGCCAGATAATGGCGCTTCTATGAAAGCGCCATTTTCTGGGGCGGCTGCGGATTGCAATTCGCAGCAGAGGCGCCCAGAAACCTCGGGCTAACCTGTGCTGCGGATTCCAATCCCCAGCTGCCTAGTTGTACCTGGCTGGACACAAAAATGGGGAGAAGCCCATGTCATTTGTTTTTTAATTATTTCATGAAATTCATGAAATAATTAAAAAAAGGGTTTCCCTATATTTTAAATTCCCAGCCGGGTACAAATAGGCAGCTGGGGGTTGGGGGCAGCCGTACCTGCCTGCTGTACCTGGCTAGCATACAAAAAGATGGAGAAGCTCACGTCATTTTTTTTTTTTTTAGTTTTTTGGCAAAAAAAGTAAAAAAATGCTTTTCTGGATTTTCCATTGCCAGTGAAGGTAACACCAAGCAGTGGGGGTTGGCAGCCAGTAGCTGCTTGGATTACCCATAGCTAGCAATACAAAAAATGCAGCGGGAGCCCATATTTTTTTTTTTTAATTATTTATTTAAATAACTAAAAAAAAAAGTGCTTCCGTGTATTTTGATTGCTAAAAATAAATCATTAAAAAAATGACGTAGCGCTCCGCGGTATTTTTGATTCTCAGCGCAGATAAAGCAGACAGCTACAGGTTGCCAGCCCATCTGCCTGGCGTTACCTTGGCTGGCAATCAAAATACAGGGAAGCCCATTAAAAAAATAGTTTAAAAAAAATGACGTGGGGTCCCCCCATTTTTGTTTGTTTTAATGTTTTGTTTATTGAAGCAAAAGAAAATAAAAATACACAATCATCAGAAATCACAGTCTTGACTAATACAATTACATTTGCATCCGACGCTTCCCATTTTAACTCTATGACTCAGATTACTTATGTGTTGTCTGAGCTTTCCAAATAATAAACTTAACCATCGGGTAGTGGGAAAGCCCGAATTAAATTAGTTGCCTGGTTTCTGTATTAATATGCAACAATTTTTAACAACAAGTATCATAGAAACTAGAAGTAAGGGGGGAGCTAGAATCCAGGAGAGCGAATTTTTATCGCATGAAATTCAGTTACGGGATTAGAGTTAGAGGGTTCAAGAGACGAAAGGAAAGGGGAAAGAGATAGAAAGGAGAGAAGAAAGGAGAGGATTTTGGTCTTAGATCCATTCAATCTGTGGCAAGGATGGTTAGACAGCTGTCATTCATCTCATTGGTGGGGGGAAGGGTGACTTACAATCCCCTATGCTGCCGTCTGCGAAGTCACTATTGAAAATTGAGGTTTAGACTTATAGGCCTGCCAAGCCTTCCAGACTTGAATGCCTTAAAAATGGCTTTAAAATGGATTTGGAGCATGGAGACGATTATCTCGGGATTGCAAGATAACCAAACAAAACTTTTAGTGGATTTCTACTTATTTTATTAAATATCATCTCCACCAAACAGGACAAGCTTGCATCTGTTATAGTTTTGGAGAAAAATGTGTTCATTTCATGTATGCGCGAAATGCCTTAAAAATGGCTTTAAAATGGATTTGGAGCATGGAGACGATTATCTCGGGATTGCAATATAACCAAACAAAACTTTTAGTGGATTTCTACTTATTTTATTAAATATCATCTCCACCAAACAGGACAAGCTTGCATCTGTTATAGTTTTGGAGAAAAATGTGTTCATTTCATGTATGCGCGAAATGCCTTAAAAATGGCTTTAAAATGGATTTGGAGCATGGAGACGATTATCTCGGGATTGCAATATAACCAAACAAAACTTTTAGTGGATTTCTACTTATTTTATTAAATATCATCTCCACCAAACAGGACAAGCTTGCATCTGTTATGGTTTTGGAGAAAAATGTGTTCATTTCATGTATGCGCGAAATGCCTTAAAAATGGCTTTAAAATGGATTTGGAGCATGGAGACGATTATCTCGGGATTGCAAGATAACCAAACAAAACTTTTAGTGGATTTCTACTTATTTTATTAAATATCATCTCCACCAAACAGGACAAGCTTGCATGTGTTATAGTTTTGGAGAAAAATGTGTTCATTTCATGTATGCGCAAAATGCCTTTGAAATGGCTTTAAAAGGGATTTGGAGCATGGAGACGATTATCTCGGGATTGCAAGATAACCAAACAAAACTTTTAGTGGATTTCTACTTATTTTATTAAATATCATCTCCACCAAACAGGACAAGCTTGCATCTGTTATAGTTTTGGAGAAAAATGTGTTCATTTCATGTATGCGCGAAATGCCTTAAAAATGGCTTTAAAATGGATTTGGAGCATGGAGACGATTATCTCGGGATTGCAAGATAACCAAACAAAACTTTTAGTGGATTTCTACTTATTTTATTAAATATCATCTCCACCAAACAGGACAAGCTTGCATCTGTTATAGTTTTGGAGAAAAATGTGTTCATTTCATGTATGCGCGAAATGCCTTAAAAATGGCTTTAAAATGGATTTGGAGCATGGAGACGATTATCTCGGGATTGCAAGATAACCAAACAAAACATTTAGTGGATTTCTACTTATTTTATTAAATATCATCTCCACCAAACAGGACAAGCTTGCATCTGTTATAGTTTTAGAGAAAAATGTGTTCATTTCATGTATGCGCGAAATGCCTTAAAAATGGCTTTAAAATGGATTTGGAGCATGGAGACGATTATCTCGGGATTGCAAGATAACCAAACAAAACTTTTAGTGGATTTCTACTTATTTTATTAAATATCATCTCCACCAAACAGGACAAGCTTGCATGTGTTATAGTTTTGGAGAAAAATGTGTTCATTTCATGTATGCGCAAAATGCCTTTGAAATGGCTTTAAAATGGATTTGGAGCATGGAGACGATTATCTCAGGATGGCAATATAAACAAACGAAACTTTTAGTAGATTTCTACTTATTTTATTAAATATTATCTCCACCAAACAGGACAAGCTTGCATCTGTTATAGTTTTGGAGAAAAATGTGTTCATTTCATGTATGCGCGAAATGCCTTAAAAATGGCTTTAAAATGGATTTGGAGCATGGAGACGATTATCTCGGGATTGCAAGATAACCAAACAAAACTTTTAGTGGATTTCTACTTATTTTATTAAATATCATCTCCACCAAACAGGACAAGCTTGCATCTGTTATAGTTTTGGAGAAAAATGTGTTCATTTCATGTATGCGCGAAATGCCTTAAAAATGGCTTTAAAATGGATTTGGAGCATGGAGACGATTATCTCGGGATTGCAAGATAACCAAACAAAACTTTTAGTGGATTTCTACTTATTTTATTAAATATCATCTCCACCAAACAGGACAAGCTTGCATGTGTTATAGTTTTGGAGAAAAATGTGTTCATTTCATGTATGCGCAAAATGCCTTTGAAATGGCTTTAAAATGGATTTGGAGCATGGAGACGATTATCTCAGGATGGCAATATAAACAAACGAAACTTTTAGTAGATTTCTACTTATTTTATTAAATATTATCTCCACCAAACAGGACAAGCTTGCATCTGTTATAGTTTTGGAGAAAAATGTGTTCATTTCATGTATGCGCGAAATGCCTTAAAAATGGCTTTAAAATGGATTTGGAGCATGGAGACGATTATCTCGGGATTGCAAGATAACCAAACAAAACTTTTAGTGGATTTCTACTTATTTTATTAAATATCATCTCCACCAAACAGGACAAGCTTGCATCTGTTATAGTTTTGGAGAAAAATGTGTTCATTTCATGTATGCGCGAAATGCCTTAAAAATGGCTTTAAAATGGATTTGGAGCATGGAGACGATTATCTCGGGATTGCAAGATAACCAAACAAAACTTTTAGTGGATTTCTACTTATTTTATTAAATATCATCTCCACCAAACAGGACAAGCTTGCATCTGTTATAGTTTTGGAGAAAAATGTGTTCATTTCATGTATGCGCGAAATGCCTTAAAAATGGCTTTAAAATGGATTTGGAGCATGGAGACGATTATCTCGGGATTGCAAGATAACCAAACAAAACTTTTAGTGGATTTCTACTTATTTTATTAAATATCATCTCCACCAAACAGGACAAGCTTGCATGTGTTATAGTTTTGGAGAAAAATGTGTTCATTTCATGTATGCGCAAAATGCCTTTGAAATGGCTTTAAAATGGATTTGGAGCATGGAGACGATTATCTCGGGATTGCAAGATAACCAAACAAAACTTTTAGTGGATTTCTACTTATTTTATTAAATATCATCTCCACCAAACAGGACAAGCTTGCATCTGTTATAGTTTTGGAGAAAAATGTGTTCATTTCATGTATGCGCGAAATGCCTTAAAAATGGCTTTAAAATGGATTTGGAGCATGGAGACGATTATCTCGGGATTGCAAGATAACCAAACAAAACTTTTAGTGGATTTCTACTTATTTTATTAAATATCATCTCCACCAAACAGGACAAGCTTGCATGTGTTATAGTTTTGGAGAAAAATGTGTTCATTTCATGTATGCGCAAAATGCCTTTGAAATGGCTTTAAAATGGATTTGGAGCATGGAGACGATTATCTCGGGATTGCAAGATAACCAAACAAAACTTTTAGTGGATTTCTACTTATTTTATTAAATATCATCTCCACCAAACAGGACAAGCTTGCATCTGTTATAGTTTTGGAGAAAAATGTGTTCATTTCATGTATGCGCGAAATGCCTTAAAAATGGCTTTAAAATGGATTTGGAGCATGGAGACGATTATCTCGGGATTGCAAGATAACCAAACAAAACTTTTAGTGGATTTCTACTTATTTTATTAAATATCATCTCCACCAAACAGGACAAGCTTGCATCTGTTATAGTTTTGGAGAAAAATGTGTTCATTTCATGTATGCGCGAAATGCCTTAAAAATGGCTTTAAAATGGATTTGGAGCATGGAGACGATTATCTCGGGATTGCAAGATAACCAAACAAAACTTTTAGTGGTTTTCTACTTATTTTATTAAATATCATCTCCACCAAACAGGACAAGCTTGCATGTGTTATAGTTTTGGAGAAAAATGTGTTCATTTCATGTATGCGTAAAATGCCTTTGAAATGGCTTTAAAATGGATTTGGAGCATGGAGACGATTATCTCGGGATTGCAAGATAACCAAACAAAACTTTTAGTGGATTTCTACTTATTTTATTAAATATCATCTCCACCAAACAGGACAAGCTTGCATCTGTTATAGTTTTGGAGAAAAATGTGTTCATTTCATGTATGCGCAAAATGCCTTTGAAATGGCTTTAAAATGGATTTGGAGCATGGAGACGATTATCTCAGGATGGCAATATAAACAAACGAAACTTTTAGTAGATTTCTACTTATTTTATTAAATATTATCTCCACCAAACAGGACAAGCTTGCATCTGTTATAGTTTTGGAGAAAAATGTGTTCATTTCATGTATGCGCGAAATGCCTTAAAAATGGCTTTAAAATGGATTTGGAGCATGGAGACGATTATCTCGGGATTGCAAGATAACCAAACAAAACTTTTAGTGGATTTCTACTTATTTTATTAAATATCATCTCCACCAAACAGGACAAGCTTGCATCTGTTATAGTTTTGGAGAAAAATGTGTTCATTTCATGTATGCGCGAAATGCCTTAAAAATGGCTTTAAAATGGATTTGGAGCATGGAGACGATTATCTCGGGATTGCAAGATAACCAAACAAAACTTTTAGTGGATTTCTACTTATTTTATTAAATATCATCTCCACCAAACAGGACAAGCTTGCATGTGTTATAGTTTTGGAGAAAAATGTGTTCATTTCATGTATGCGCAAAATGCCTTTGAAATGGCTTTAAAATGGATTTGGAGCATGGAGACGATTATCTCGGGATTGCAAGATAACCAAACAAAACTTTTAGTGGATTTCTACTTATTTTATTAAATATCATCTCCACCAAACAGGACAAGCTTGCATCTGTTATAGTTTTGGAGAAAAATGTGTTCATTTCATGTATGCGCGAAATGCCTTAAAAATGGCTTTAAAATGGATTTGGAGCATGGAGACGATTATCTCGGGATTGCAAGATAACCAAACAAAACTTTTAGTGGATTTCTACTTATTTTATTAAATATCATCTCCACCAAACAGGACAAGCTTGCATCTGTTATAGTTTTGGAGAAAAATGTGTTCATTTCATGTATGCGCGAAATGCCTTAAAAATGGCTTTAAAATGGATTTGGAGCATGGAGACGATTATCTCGGGATTGCAAGATAACCAAACAAAACTTTTAGTGGATTTCTACTTATTTTATTAAATATCATCTCCACCAAACAGGACAAGCTTGCATCTGTTATAGTTTTAGAGAAAAATGTGTTCATTTCATGTATGCGCGAAATGCCTTAAAAATGGCTTTTAAATGGATTTGGAGCATGGAGACGATTATCTCGGGATTGCAAGATAACCAAACAAAACTTTTAGTGGATTTCTACTTATTTTATTAAATATCATCTCCACCAAACAGGACAAGCTTGCATGTGTTATAGTTTTGGAGAAAAATGTGTTCATTTCATGTATGCGCAAAATGCCTTTGAAATGGCTTTAAAATGGATTTGGAGCATGGAGACGATTATCTCAGGATGGCAATATAAACAAACGAAACTTTTAGTAGATTTCTACTTATTTTATTAAATATTATCTCCACCAAACAGGACAAGCTTGCATCTGTTATAGTTTTGGAGAAAAATGTGTTCATTTCATGTATGCGCGAAATGCCTTAAAAATGGCTTTAAAATGGATTTGGAGCATGGAGACGATTATCTCGGGATTGCAAGATAACCAAACAAAACTTTTAGTGGATTTCTACTTATTTTATTAAATATCATCTCCACCAAACAGGACAAGCTTGCATCTGTTATAGTTTTGGAGAAAAATGTGTTCATTTCATGTATGCGCGAAATGCCTTAAAAATGGCTTTAAAATGGATTTGGAGCATGGAGACGATTATCTCGGGATTGCAAGATAACCAAACAAAACTTTTAGTGGATTTCTACTTATTTTATTAAATATCATCTCCACCAAACAGGACAAGCTTGCATGTGTTAGTTTTGGAGAAAAATGTGTTCATTTCATGTATGCGCAAAATGCCTTTGAAATGGCTTTAAAATGGATTTGGAGCATGGAGACGATTATCTCAGGATGGCAATATAAACAAACGAAACTTTTAGTAGATTTCTACTTATTTTATTAAATATTATCTCCACCAAACAGGACAAGCTTGCATCTGTTATAGTTTTGGAGAAAAATGCGTTCATTTCATGTATGCGCGAAATGCCTTAAAAATGGCTTTAAAATGGATTTGGAGCATGGAGACGATTATCTCGGGATTGCAAGATAACCAAACAAAACTTTTAGTGGATTTCTACTTATTTTATTAAATATCATCTCCACCAAACAGGACAAGCTTGCATCTGTTATAGTTTTGGAGAAAAATGTGTTCATTTCATGTATGCGCGAAATGCCTTAAAAATGGCTTTAAAATGGATTTGGAGCATGAAGACGATTATCTCGGGATTGCAATATAACCAAACAAAACTTTTAGTGGATTTCTACTTATTTTATTAAATATCATCTCCACCAAACAGGACAAGCTTGCATCTGTTATAGTTTTGGAGAAAAATGTGTTCATTTCATGTATGCGCGAAATGCCTTAAAAATGGCTTTAAAATGGATTTGGAGCATGGAGGCGATTATCTCGGGATTGCAAGATAACCAAACAAAACTTTTAGTGGATTTCTACTTATTTTATTAAATATCATCTCCACCAAACAGGACAAGCTTGCATCTGTTATAGTTTTGGAGAAAAATGTGTTCATTTCATGTATGCGCGAAATGCCTTAAAATGGCTTTAAAATGGATTTGGAGCATGGAGACGATTATCTCGGGATTGCAAGATAACCAAACAAAACTTTTAGTGGATTTCTACTTATTTTATTAAATATCATCTCCACCAAACAGGACAAGCTTGCATCTGTTATAGTTTTGGAGAAAAATGTGTTCATTTCATGTATGCGCGAAATGCCTTAAAAATGGCTTTAAAATGGATTTGGAGCATGGAGACGATTATCTCGGGATTGCAAGATAACCAAACAAAACTTTTAGTGGATTTCTACTTATTTTATTAAATATCATCTCCACCAAACAGGACAAGCTTGCATGTGTTATAGTTTTGGAGAAAAATGTGTTCATTTCATGTATGCGCAAAATGCCTTTGAAATGGCTTTAAAATGGATTTGGAGCATGGAGACGATTATCTCGGGATTGCAAGATAACCAAACAAAACTTTTAGTGGATTTCTACTTATTTTATTAAATATCATCTCCACCAAACAGGACAAGCTTGCATCTGTTATAGTTTTGGAGAAAAATGTGTTCATTTCATGTATGCGCGAAATGCCTTAAAAATGGCTTTAAAATGGATTTGGAGCATGGAGACGATTATCTCGGGATTGCAAGATAACCAAACAAAACTTTTAGTGGATTTCTACTTATTTTATTAAATATCATCTCCACCAAACAGGACAAGCTTGCATGTGTTATAGTTTTGGAGAAAAATGTGTTCATTTCATGTATGCGCAAAATGCCTTTGAAATGGCTTTAAAATGGATTTGGAGCATGGAGACGATTATCTCAGGATGGCAATATAAACAAACGAAACTTTTAGTAGATTTCTACTTATTTTATTAAATATTATCTCCACCAAACAGGACAAGCTTGCATCTGTTATAGTTTTGGAGAAAAATGTGTTCATTTCATGTATGCGCGAAATGCCTTAAAAATGGCTTTAAAATGGATTTGGAGCATGGAGACGATTATCTCGGGATTGCAAGATAACCAAACAAAACTTTTAGTGGATTTCTACTTATTTTATTAAATATCATCTCCACCAAACAGGACAAGCTTGCATCTGTTATAGTTTTGGAGAAAAATGTGTTCATTTCATGTATGCGCAAAATGCCTTAAAAATGGCTTTAAAATGGATTTGGAGCATGGAGACGATTATCTCGGGATTGCAAGATAACCAAACAAAACTTTTAGTGGATTTCTACTTATTTTATTAAATATCATCTCCACCAAACAGGACAAGCTTGCATCTGTTATAGTTTTGGAGAAAAATGTGTTCATTTCATTTATGCGCGAAATGCCTTAAAAATGGCTTTAAAATGGATTTGGAGCATGGAGACGATTATCTCGGGATTGCAAGATAACCAAACAAAACTTTTAGTGGATTTCTACTTATTTTATTAAATATCATCTCCACCAAACAGGACAAGCTTGCATCTGTTATAGTTTTGGAGAAAAATGTGTTCATTTCATGTATGCGCAAAATGCCTTTGAAATGGCTTTAAAATGGATTTGGAGCATGGAGACGATTATCTCAGGATGGCAATATAAACAAACGAAACTTTTAGTAGATTTCTACTTATTTTATTAAATATTATCTCCACCAAACAGGACAAGCTTGCATCTGTTATAGTTTTGGAGAAAAATGTGTTCATTTCATGTATGCGCGAAATGCCTTAAAAATGGCTTTAAAATGGATTTGGAGCATGGAGACGATTATCTCGGGATTGCAAGATAACCAAACAAAACTTTTAGTGGATTTCTACTTATTTTATTAAATATCATCTCCACCAAACAGGACAAGCTTGCATCTGTTATAGTTTTGGAGAAAAATGTGTTCATTTCATGTATGCGCGAAATGCCTTAAAAATGGCTTTAAAATGGATTTGGAGCATGGAGACGATTATCTCGGGATTGCAAGATAACCAAACAAAACTTTTAGTGGATTTCTACTTATTTTATTAAATATCATCTCCACCAAACAGGACAAGCTTGCATGTGTTATAGTTTTGGAGAAAAATGTGTTCATTTCATGTATGCGCAAAATGCCTTTGAAATGGCTTTAAAATGGATTTGGAGCATGGAGACGATTATCTCGGGATTGCAAGATAACCAAACAAAACTTTTAGTGGATTTCTACTTATTTTATTAAATATCATCTCCACCAAACAGGACAAGCTTGCATCTGTTATAGTTTTGGAGAAAAATGTGTTCATTTCATGTATGCGCAAAATGCCTTTGAAATGGCTTTAAAATGGATTTGGAGCATGGAGACGATTATCTCGGGATTGCAAGATAACCAAACAAAACTTTTAGTGGATTTCTACTTATTTTATTAAATATCATCTCCACCAAACAGGACAAGCTTGCATCTGTTATAGTTTTGGAGAAAAATGTGTTCATTTCATGTATGCGCGAAATGCCTTAAAAATGGCTTTAAAATGGATTTGGAGCATGGAGACGATTATCTCGGGATTGCAAGATAACCAAACAAAACTTTTAGTGGATTTCTACTTATTTTATTAAATATCATCTCCACCAAACAGGACAAGCTTGCATGTGTTATAGTTTTGGAGAAAAATGTGTTCATTTCATGTATGCGCAAAATGCCTTTGAAATGGCTTTAAAATGGATTTGGAGCATGGAGACGATTATCTCAGGATGGCAATATAAACAAACGAAACTTTTAGTAGATTTCTACTTATTTTATTAAATATTATCTCCACCAAACAGGACAAGCTTGCATCTGTTATAGTTTTGGAGAAAAATGTGTTCATTTCATGTATGCGCGAAATGCCTTAAAAATGGCTTTAAAATGGATTTGGAGCATGGAGACGATTATCTCGGGATTGCAAGATAACCAAACAAAACTTTTAGTGGATTTCTACTTATTTTATTAAATATCATCTCCACCAAACAGGACAAGCTTGCATCTGTTATAGTTTTGGAGAAAAATGTGTTCATTTCATGTATGCGCAAAATGCCTTAAAAATGGCTTTAAAATGGATTTGGAGCATGGAGACGATTATCTCGGGATTGCAAGATAACCAAACAAAACTTTTAGTGGATTTCTACTTATTTTATTAAATATCATCTCCACCAAACAGGACAAGCTTGCATCTGTTATAGTTTTGGAGAAAAATGTGTTCATTTCATTTATGCGCGAAATGCCTTAAAAATGGCTTTAAAATGGATTTGGAGCATGGAGACGATTATCTCGGGATTGCAAGATAACCAAACAAAACTTTTAGTGGATTTCTACTTATTTTATTAAATATCATCTCCACCAAACAGGACAAGCTTGCATCTGTTATAGTTTTGGAGAAAAATGTGTTCATTTCATGTATGCGCAAAATGCCTTTGAAATGGCTTTAAAATGGATTTGGAGCATGGAGACGATTATCTCAGGATGGCAATATAAACAAACGAAACTTTTAGTAGATTTCTACTTATTTTATTAAATATTATCTCCACCAAACAGGACAAGCTTGCATCTGTTATAGTTTTGGAGAAAAATGTGTTCATTTCATGTATGCGCGAAATGCCTTAAAAATGGCTTTAAAATGGATTTGGAGCATGGAGACGATTATCTCGGGATTGCAAGATAACCAAACAAAACTTTTAGTGGATTTCTACTTATTTTATTAAATATCATCTCCACCAAACAGGACAAGCTTGCATCTGTTATAGTTTTGGAGAAAAATGTGTTCATTTCATGTATGCGCGAAATGCCTTAAAAATGGCTTTAAAATGGATTTGGAGCATGGAGACGATTATCTCGGGATTGCAAGATAACCAAACAAAACTTTTAGTGGATTTCTACTTATTTTATTAAATATCATCTCCACCAAACAGGACAAGCTTGCATCTGTTATAGTTTTGGAGAAAAATGTGTTCATTTCATGTATGCGCGAAATGCCTTAAAAATGGCTTTAAAATGGATTTGGAGCATGGAGACGATTATCTCGGGATTGCAATATAACCAAACAAAACTTTTAGTGGATTTCTACTTATTTTATTAAATATCATCTCCACCAAACAGGACAAGCTTGCATCTGTTATAGTTTTGGAGAAAAATGTGTTCATTTCATGTATGCGCGAAATGCCTTAAAAATGGCTTTAAAATGGATTTGGAGCATGGAGACGATTATCTCGGGATTGCAAGATAACCAAACAAAACTTTTAGTGGATTTCTACTTATTTTATTAAATATCATCTCCACCAAACAGGACAAGCTTGCATCTGTTATAGTTTTGGAGAAAAATGTGTTCATTTCATGTATGCGCGAAATGCCTTAAAAATGGCTTTAAAATGGATTTGGAGCATGGAGACGATTATCTCGGGATTGCAAGATAACCAAACAAAACTTTTAGTGGATTTCTACTTATTTTATTAAATATCATCTCCACCAAACAGGACAAGCTTGCATCTGTTATAGTTTTGGAGAAAAATGTGTTCATTTCATGTATGCGCGAAATGCCTTAAAAATGGCTTTAAAATGGATTTGGAGCATGGAGACGATTATCTCGGATTGCAAGATAACCAAACAAAACTTTTAGTGGATTTCTACTTATTTTATTAAATATCATCTCCACCAAACAGGACAAGCTTGCATCTGTTATAGTTTTGGAGAAAAATGTGTTCATTTCATGTATGCGCGAAATGCCTTAAAAATGGCTTTAAAATGGATTTGGAGCATGGAGACGATTATCTCGGGATTGCAAGATAACCAAACAAAACTTTTAGTGGATTTCTACTTATTTTATTAAATATCATCTCCACCAAACAGGACAAGCTTGCATCTGTTATAGTTTTGGAGAAAAATGTGTTCATTTCATGTATGCGCGAAATGCCTTAAAAATGGCTTTAAAATGGATTTGGAGCATGGAGACGATTATCTCGGATTGCAAGATAACCAAACAAAACTTTTAGTGGATTTCTACTTATTTTATTAAATATCATCTCCACCAAACAGGACAAGCTTGCATCTGTTATAGTTTTGGAGAAAAATGTGTTCATTTCATGTATGCGCGAAATGCCTTAAAAATGGCTTTAAAATGGATTTGGAGCATGGAGACGATTATCTCGGGATTGCAAGATAACCAAACAAAACTTTTAGTGGATTTCTACTTATTTTATTAAATATCATCTCCACCAAACAGGACAAGCTTGCATCTGTTATAGTTTGGAGAAAAATGTGTTCATTTCATGTATGCGCGAAATGCCTTAAAAATGGCTTTAAAATGGATTTGGAGCATGGAGACGATTATCTCGGGATTGCAAGATAACCAAACAAAACTTTTAGTGGATTTCTACTTATTTTATTAAATATCATCTCCACCAAACAGGACAAGCTTGCATCTGTTATAGTTTTGGAGAAAAATGTGTTCATTTCATGTATGCGCGAAATGCCTTAAAAATGGCTTTAAAATGGATTTGGAGCATGGAGACGATTATCTCGGGATTGCAAGATAACCAAACAAAACTTTTAGTGGATTTCTACTTATTTTATTAAATATCATCTCCACCAAACAGGACAAGCTTGCATCTGTTATAGTTTTGGAGAAAAATGTGTTCATTTCATGTATGCGCGAAATGCCTTAAAAATGGCTTTAAAATGGATTTGGAGCATGGAGACGATTATCTCGGGATTGCAATATAACCAAACAAAACTTTTAGTGGATTTCTACTTATTTTATTAAATATCATCTCCACCAAACAGGACAAGCTTGCATCTGTTATAGTTTTGGAGAAAAATGTGTTCATTTCATGTATGCGCGAAATGCCTTAAAAATGGCTTTAAAATGGATTTGGAGCATGGAGACGATTATCTCGGGATTGCAAGATAACCAAACAAAACTTTTAGTGGATTTCTACTTATTTTATTAAATATCATCTCCACCAAACAGGACAAGCTTGCATCTGTTATAGTTTTGGAGAAAAATGTGTTCATTTCATGTATGCGCGAAATGCCTTAAAAATGGCTTTAAAATGGATTTGGAGCATGGAGACGATTATCTCGGGATTGCAAGATAACCAAACAAAACTTTTAGTGGATTTCTACTTATTTTATTAAATATCATCTCCACCAAACAGGACAAGCTTGCATCTGTTATAGTTTTGGAGAAAAATGTGTTCATTTCATGTATGCGCGAAATGCCTTAAAAATGGCTTTAAAATGGATTTGGAGCATGGAGACGATTATCTCGGGATTGCAAGATAACCAACAAAACTTTTAGTGGATTTCTACTTATTTTATTAAATATCATCTCCACCCAAACAGGACAAGCTTGCATCTGTTATAGTTTTGGAGAAAAATGTGTTCATTTCATGTATGCGCGAAATGCCTTAAAAATGGCTTTAAATGGATTTGGAGCATGGAGACGATTATCTCGGGATTGCAATATAACCAAACAAAACTTTTAGTGGATTTCTACTTATTTTATTAAATATCATCTCCACCAAACAGGACAAGCTTGCATCTGTTATAGTTTTGGAGAAAAATGTGTTCATTTCATGTATGCGCGAAATGCCTTAAAAATGGCTTTAAAATGGATTTGGAGCATGGAGACGATTATCTCGGGATTGCAAGATAACCAAACAAAACTTTTAGTGGATTTCTACTTATTTTATTAAATATCATCTCCACCAAACAGGACAAGCTTGCATCTGTTATAGTTTTGGAGAAAAATGTGTTCATTTCATGTATGCGCGAAATGCCTTAAAAATGGCTTTAAAATGGATTTGGAGCATGGAGACGATTATCTCGGGATTGCAAGATAACCAAACAAAACTTTTAGTGGATTTCTACTTATTTTATTAAATATCATCTCCACCAAACAGGACAAGCTTGCATCTGTTATAGTTTTGGAGAAAAATGTGTTCATTTCATGTATGCGCAAAATGCCTTAAAAATGGCTTTAAAATGGATTTGGAGCATGGAGACGATTATCTCGGGATTGCAAGATAACCAAACAAAACTTTTAGTGGATTTCTACTTATTTTATTAAATATCATCTCCACCAAACAGGACAAGCTTGCATCTGTTATAGTTTTGGAGAAAAATGTGTTCATTTCATGTATGCGCGAAATGCCTTAAAAATGGCTTTAAAATGGATTTGGAGCATGGAGACGATTATCTCGGGATTGCAATATAACCAAACAAAACTTTTAGTGGATTTCTACTTATTTTATTAAATATCATCTCCACCAAACAGGACAAGCTTGCATCTGTTATAGTTTTGGAGAAAAATGTGTTCATTTCATGTATGCGCGAAATGCCTTAAAAATGGCTTTAAAATGGATTTGGAGCATGGAGACGATTATCTCGGGATTGCAAGATAACCAAACAAAACTTTTAGTGGATTTCTACTTATTTTATTAAATATCATCTCCACCAAACAGGACAAGCTTGCATCTGTTATAGTTTTGGAGAAAAATGTGTTCATTTCATGTATGCGCGAAATGCCTTAAAAATGGCTTTAAAATGGATTTGGAGCATGGAGACGATTATCTCGGGATTGCAAGATAACCAAACAAAACTTTTAGTGGATTTCTACTTATTTTATTAAATATCATCTCCACCAAACAGGACAAGCTTGCATCTGTTATAGTTTTGGAGAAAAATGTGTTCATTTCATGTATGCGCGAAATGCCTTAAAAATGGCTTTAAAATGGATTTGGAGCATGGAGACGATTATCTCGGGATTGCAAGATAACCAAACAAAACTTTTAGTGGATTTCTACTTATTTTATTAAATATCATCTCCACCAAACAGGACAAGCTTGCATCTGTTATAGTTTTGGAGAAAAATGTGTTCATTTCATGTATGCGCGAAATGCCTTAAAAATGGCTTTAAAATGGATTTGGAGCATGGAGACGATTATCTCGGGATTGCAATATAACCAAACAAAACTTTTAGTGGATTTCTACTTATTTTATTAAATATCATCTCCACCAAACAGGACAAGCTTGCATCTGTTATAGTTTTGGAGAAAAATGTGTTCATTTCATGTATGCGCGAAATGCCTTAAAAATGGCTTTAAAATGGATTTGGAGCATGGAGACGATTATCTCGGGATTGCAAGATAACCAAACAAAACTTTTAGTGGATTTCTACTTATTTATTAAATATCATCTCCACCAAACAGGACAAGCTTGCATCTGTTATAGTTTTGGAGAAAAATGTGTTCATTTCATGTATGCGCGAAATGCCTTAAAAATGGCTTTAAAATGGATTTGGAGCATGGAGACGATTATCTCGGGATTGCAAGATAACCAACAAAACTTTTAGTGGATTTCTACTTATTTTATTAAATATCATCTCCACCAAACAGGACAAGCTTGCATCTGTTATAGTTTTGGAGAAAAATGTGTTCATTTCATGTATGCGCGAAATGCCTTAAAAATGGCTTTAAAATGGATTTGGAGCATGGAGACGATTATCTCGGGATTGCAAGATACCAAACAAAACTTTTAGTGGATTTCTACTTATTTTATTAAATATCATCTCCACCAAACAGGACAAGCTTGCATCTGTTATAGTTTTGGAGAAAAATGTGTTCATTTCATGTATGCGCGAAATGCCTTAAAAATGGCTTTAAAATGGATTTGGAGCATGAGACGATTATCTCGGGATTGCAAGATAACCAAACAAAACTTTTAGTGGATTTCTACTTATTTTATTAAATATCATCTCCACCAAACAGGACAAGCTTGCATCTGTTATAGTTTTGGAGAAAAATGTGTTCATTTCATGTATGCGCGAAATGCCTTAAAAATGGCTTTAATGGCTTTAAAATGGATTTGGAGCATGGAGACGATTATCTCGGGATTGCAAGATAACCAAACAAAACTTTTAGTGGATTTCTACTTATTTTATTAAATATCATCTCCACCAAACAGGACAAGCTTGCATCTGTTATAGTTTTGGAGAAAAATGTGTTCATTTCATGTATGCGCGAAATGCCTTAAAAATGGCTTTAAAATGGATTTGGAGCATGGAGACGATTATCTCGGGATTGCAAGATAACCAAACAAAACTTTTAGTGGATTTCTACTTATTTTATTAAATATCATCTCCACCAAACAGGACAAGCTTGCATCTGTTATAGTTTTGGAGAAAAATGTGTTCATTTCATGTATGCGCGAAATGCCTTAAAAATGGCTTTAAAATGGATTTGGAGCATGGAGACGATTATCTCGGGATTGCAAGATAACCAAACAAAACTTTTAGTGGATTTCTACTTATTTTATTAAATATCATCTCCACCAAACAGGACAAGCTTGCATCTGTTATAGTTTTGGAGAAAAATGTGTTCATTTCATGTATGCGCGAAATGCCTTAAAAATGGCTTTAAAATGGATTTGGAGCATGGAGACGATTATCTCGGGATTGCAATATAACCAAACAAAACTTTTAGTGGATTTCTACTTATTTTATTAAATATCATCTCCACCAAACAGGACAAGCTTGCATCTGTTATAGTTTTGGAGAAAAATGTGTTCATTTCATGTATGCGCGAAATGCCTTAAAAATGGCTTTAAAATGGATTTGGAGCATGGAGACGATTATCTCGGGATTGCAAGATAACCAAACAAAACTTTTAGTGGATTTCTACTTATTTTATTAAATATCATCTCCACCAAACAGGACAAGCTTGCATCTGTTATAGTTTTGGAGAAAAATGTGTTCATTTCATGTATGCGCGAAATGCCTTAAAAATGGCTTTAAAATGGATTTGGAGCATGGAGACGATTATCTCGGGATTGCAAGATAACCAAACAAAACTTTTAGTGGATTTCTACTTATTTTATTAAATATCATCTCCACCAAACAGGACAAGCTTGCATCTGTTATAGTTTTGGAGAAAAATGTGTTCATTTCATGTATGCGCGAAATGCCTTAAAAATGGCTTTAAAATGGATTTGGAGCATGGAGACGATTATCTCGGGATTGCAAGATAACCAAACAAAACTTTTAGTGGATTTCTACTTATTTTATTAAATATCATCTCCACCAAACAGGACAAGCTTGCATCTGTTATAGTTTTGGAGAAAAATGTGTTCATTTCATGTATGCGCGAAATGCCTTAAAAATGGCTTTAAAATGGATTTGGAGCATGGAGACGATTATCTCGGATTGCAAGATAACCAAACAAAACTTTTAGTGGATTTCTACTTATTTTATTAAATATCATCTCCACCAAACAGGACAAGCTTGCATCTGTTATAGTTTTGGAGAAAAATGTGTTCATTTCATGTATGCGCGAAATGCCTTAAAAATGGCTTTAAAATGGATTTGGAGCATGGAGACGATTATCTCGGGATTGCAAGATAACCAAACAAAACTTTTAGTGGATTTCTACTTATTTTATTAAATATCATCTCCACCAAACAGGACAAGCTTGCATCTGTTATAGTTTTGGAGAAAAATGTGTTCATTTCATGTATGCGCGAAATGCCTTAAAAATGGCTTTAAAATGGATTTGGAGCATGGAGACGATTATCTCGGGATTGCAAGATAACCAAACAAAACTTTTAGTGGATTTCTACTTATTTTATTAAATATCATCTCCACCAAACAGGACAAGCTTGCATCTGTTATAGTTTTGGAGAAAAATGTGTTCATTTCATGTATGCGCGAAATGCCTTAAAAATGGCTTTAAAATGGATTTGGAGCATGGAGACGATTATCTCGGGATTGCAAGATAACCAAACAAAACTTTTAGTGGATTTCTACTTATTTTATTAAATATCATCTCCACCAAACAGGACAAGCTTGCATCTGTTATAGTTTTGGAGAAAAATGTGTTCATTTCATGTATGCGCGAAATGCCTTAAAAATGGCTTTAAAATGGATTTGGAGCATGGAGACGATTATCTCGGGATTGCAAGATAACCAAACAAAACTTTTAGTGGATTTCTACTTATTTTATTAAATATCATCTCCACCAAACAGGACAAGCTTGCATCTGTTATAGTTTTGGAGAAAAATGTGTTCATTTCATGTATGCGCGAAATGCCTTAAAAATGGCTTTAAAATGGATTTGGAGCATGGAGACGATTATCTCGGGATTGCAAGATAACCAAACAAAACTTTTAGTGGATTTCTACTTATTTTATTAAATATCATCTCCACCAAACAGGACCAGCTTGCATCTGTTATAGTTTTGGAGTAAAATGTGTTCATTTCATGTATGCGCGAAATGCCTTAAAAATGGCTTTAAAATGGATTTG